>NC_142382.1:4750000-4850000 GCF_059441005.1 Hippichthys cyanospilos
AAAATACTGGATTTTTCTGACTTCAAGATGTAGAAATTTATGTTAACTTATTATTATTTTAAATTATTTTAATTCATTTTTATGTAGAAATAGAAATTTACGTAGGAGAAAAAAAAAAATAGACCACAAGAAAGTGGGCTCAAATCATGAGAAAAAAGTTATGGTTTACAGTCAGAAAAATACAAGATATAAATGGATACCTATATATATTGAATTTCTGGATGGCCTAAAAAAACATGAGGCAAATGGGGGGGGGGGGGGGGCAATTTTTTTCTCTTTTTCTCTTTCCTTGGGTTTTGTTTTGTTTTTGTCAAAAAATAATGAGAAACACTGCCGTAAATGCTATACAATGCAATACTCAGTACAATATATTACAGTATAGTAAAATGGGGGTACGAGAAGGCACATCTGGGTCAATGTGAAATTTTAACTGGTATCAGGTACCAGCAAAACCTAATTTAATGTGTTTTATTGCCATAAAAGGAAAAACAATTTTCTTTTCAAATTAAGAGCAGATTAAATGGAACATGAAACAACTTAAGATTAAACTGTTTTATTGGCAAAATTATGTATCCTTTTATTTTGTAAAATTTTATATGATTGCACAGTGGCATCAATGGTGCAATTTTCCTAAATACAGCCCGGGTGCCATTTGCTGCCCACCCGGCTACACTTTTAAGTAGGTCTTTGGTTTTGAAGCAAGCGGGGAAAAAAAAGGTTACTGAGAAGAAGAATGGCCAATTGGATAAACTTGATAGCTTTTGTTAATATATTTCAGATGCGGTGTACACTCGTGTGCTAGCCAAAGTGTTCTGTATGTTTCTATTTATAGTACGACATGAATCGCGACATATGACTAATCCCAGTGTTTAATTTAAGTAAAACAACCGTGTTTCAAAATGAATTAAAAACCATAGAAGCCAGATTTATTCGTACGCCTCTTTTTAGTAAACCACCGCGCCCGAGGAAACGCGATCTATAAAAAGTACTGAAAAGATGTGATGGAAAAGTGATAGAAGTTTGAAGAAAAAAAATGCCTCATTAACTTCAACGGAAAGTCTTGATGTAGCAGCTTGTTTTTATTTTTCAATAACTACAATATATGTGAAATGACTCGCTTCGGTGTTTGGCCCTTACGCCTTCCTCATTTTTCAGCGCGGCTCTCGGAAAGAGTTTGGACACCTCCGGCGATCGTTACATTTCTGACCAAATAACCGGAACCCATCGAGCGCCTCAAATTGCCCGTTAAGCCAATACCCCACTTCCATACTTAATGGGTTTCCACCTATTTTATGGAGTTACCAAGCAACCAAACAAAGCCTATTCAATTAATGGCACGTCATCAGCTATTAGGAGACCTCACGGCACAGTTGCTTCATCTGTCGCCCGGCTCCGAGTTTGCCAACGCAGACGCTTCGCCGGCCCCGCCGCAGTCTACCTGGCGGCCCGTCCGAGACGCCGAAGATTAGAAAAGGTTTACGCGGGAGCCGCCCGTGATAGGCGGACGCTTGATGCGCGCTCTGGAGCGTAGTCGAGAAGCCGCCTTTGCATTCTCGCCCCCCCCCTCACTCGATGCTCCCGGCGGGGGCGACGGCGATTCGCCTGTCTGCCGGAGGCGCGTTCAAACGTGTCCGCCAAAAGCCGGCGGGACGGGCTCGGTCGGGCGGCGTAAGCCTCCCTGGCGCTGCTTGGATGGACCTCGCAGTGGTTTATGAACAAAACCGGAGGAGGTGGGGTGCTTCCTTTAGCGGATTACCCCCCCCCCCCCCCCAATTCATTTCACTGGCTGAAAGTGCTGTCAAATGTCAAAGTTTGACCAAAATCACAGAACAGTTGGACCCACTGTATTTACCGTCAAATTACCGTATTTTTTGCACTGTAAGGCGCACCGGATTATAAGGCGCACCCCCAATTAATGACATATTTTCAATTTTTTTCCACATATAAAGTGCACCAGATTATAAGGCGCACCCTCAATAATGACATATTTTAAAACTTTTTCCGCAAATAAGGTGCACCAGATTATAAGGCGCACCCTCAATTAATGACATATTTTCAAACTTTTTCCACATATAAGGTGCACCAGATTATAAGGCGCACCCTCAATTAATGACATATTTTCAATTTTTTTCCACATATAAGGTGCACCAGATTATAAGGCGCACCCTCAATAATGACATATTTTAAAACTTTTTCCGCAAATAAGGTGCACCAGATTATAAGGCGCACCCTCAATTAATGACATATTTTCAAACTTTTTCCACATGTAAGGTGCACCGGATTATAAAGCGCACCCTCAATTAATGACATATTTTCAAACTTTTTCAATCACAATATAGTAATACTCAAAGTAATAACAATAATAACTCAATAACTAAACTCTCAATAGCATAATAGCTCAATGTCAATATGAGCAAACTCGTTGAACTGTAAACACACAAAAGAAACAGGTAAAGCTTACTTTATCACTTCCTTCCCCATCTACCAATCCCAATCTCAATATTGATCCACATATAAGGCGCACCTGATTACAAGGCGCATCATCAGCTTTTAAAAAAAAATAAGGCTTTTAGGTGCATCTTATAGTGCGGAAAATACGGTAGTTGATCTATTTTCACTCCTTGGGTTGGGGGTGCACATGAAACGCACCCATTTCACAATAACAGATAGTCCGCCGCACCCCAGAGGCCCATCGTGTGACGTTCCAACCTGCGTGGAGAAAATTTGCCCCGACTTCCCCTCGGGTGGCGCCCTACGCCGTAACAAATGGGGGACTTCCAGATTGTCCGTATGCGCTGTGGTGATAAAAAGCAAAAGAGAGATAGAGAAAGCATGAGAGAGAGGGACACAGACGGCCAGAAGGAGAACACAGCAGGACGTCTTCTGTCTTCTAACTGTACATGTAACACTTCTCCATTGGACGGATCGGAGAGTTACAACATAAGTTGAGCTGTGACTGCCAAAAAAAAAAAAAGGCAACCTCTAGAGTGCCAGAATATTTCTATTTATTGTGTGCTATGTCTATGTAAACATGGGCGGTATCATATGAAAGATTGATTTCTATTCCTTACTTTGAATTATAAGTATGTAATATTTGTGTTGAATGTATGGCAACGCTGCCATCCGATGGTCGCAGTTATCACTACAGCGCTCAGTTGGTTTAATGTTAGTTAAGCACTTGTCAAGGGTGTCAACTACCTTTCATAAAAAAAACTATTTGATGAGAATTGTGATTTTTTTTTTAATTTTTCTGATTTTCAATGGCAAGAATTGTCATCCATGGCACGGAAATTGTTCTTAATTATGATGGACAGGTCATGTGCTTCAGCAGTTTAAAAAAAAAAATGGGGGGATTTTAGTGGAAAGAACTGGTCCCAGGGCCTTTAGTTTGGCCCCGAAATTTCGTAAAATTATCGATCAATCATCTATATTTTTGGGTTGTACTTTTTTTCAACCCTTTTTTTTCTGTCAAATGTGAAAACACAGCCTGTTCATTTGTGTCCACTGTAGTGGACATTGGTTTTTGGTCCTGCTAGCCTACTAAATTCTAGTGTAAAAAGTCAACATTATACATTTTCAAACCACAAAATATTAACTCATTCATTGCCATTGACGACTAAAGATGCCAAAATCCATTCACACCACACCCTCCTTCCTAAATGCTTATATTTGGGGAAAAAATAAAAAATAAAATCACACTTAGGGAATGAATAATGTACCATAGTGCAGTTTAAAAAAAAAAAAAAATGGGGGGATTTTGGTGGAAAGAACTGGTCCCAGGGCCTTCAGTTTGGCCCAGAAATTTCATAAAATTATCGATCAATCATCTAAAAAAATCTCACTATTTGGAATCCTTGCCTAAGCCTTTTTATGTAATTCCGCAAATGCAACCCTTGAGATAAAAAAAAAGTCATTTATTGATGAACCCCAAATGATTCCTTAAAAAAAAAAAAAAAAAAAGGAACAGGCACAGGAAATTTTCCCCACCACGCCTCCCGATATGCTCCAATCAAACGCTCCAAATTGTCCGAACGTTTTCCCGCTTTCCTCTCACTCCTTGCGCGCCTTCTCGTTTCCCATCCGAGCGTATCAAAAGCACGCCGTTCTGTTTAAGGATATCAGAAAGAATGAAGCAAGGCAAGGAAAGCTCCTTATTATCTCTTAATTTATTCCCAGGAGCTTTTTTTTCTTTTTTCGCGCGTGTTGGTAAACTGCATTACCGCGACACGCCCGACAGTGAACATATTAGCTAGCTGGCGGGTCCTCGTAAACATTGGAGTAGATATGTCGGGGCCTAGATGGAGATTCTTAGCTAATGAGCAGCGTGCGTGTTTGAAGAGGAGCCCGTTGAAGGTTGCGCTTGGTTTGATATGCAGATCGAAACGAAAGACGGCTTGCAGCCGTCGGCTTCGGGCCGCGGATGGGATTTATGGTCTCGCCGAGCGTCCTTATTGTGCTGGTTTTTATTGTCGTGAGGTCACCGGGGACTTTTGTGTTACCGCGGCGTTGCGTCAGAACAAACATACAAGTTGGGAATGTGAAGTGGAGGAAGGAGAGGCAAAAGTGCGCTTTGCTTGAGAAATAAGATGTTTGCGGGAAAACGGTGCGTTTAGGGGCTTGGGAATGTTTCCTTTGAGGGCATCGTGCAGATGAATGAAACTCACATAAAGGGCACATGTTGTTTTTGCGTTTAACTTAACTTTACTTGTACTTATTGGCCGCCACATTTAATTCAGATGATCCACGGCGATATTAACAGTTAAAAAAGTCAAGGTTTTTTGATTGAAAGTCAAATCAAGCACTACCACCAGGGGGCAATGTTTCCCACATGCGTCTCACCCTGATGTATTATTTACCAGTGTGAAATGGCGTTGAGTTTCCCACCTGATTCCTAATATTTACAGTGCTAGCTGTCAATTAAGACCCATTTTGAAAAATCCGAAATTTGGAATAAATTTGGTTTGAAATGACCAAAAATGACATTTTGACTGCTAATTGAAAGTAATAGTAATTTTGTTAGTATTTTAGCCAATGGATGGCACACCTCTGGACTACATTGTCATCATCAGGGCGAAATTTCAGCTCCCATATATCAATGCTTTCCCTTTGATGTGAAATGCCTTTGATGTAAAGATCAAAGGAATGCAGGAAATACCGCACAAATATTTTTGGGGAGTTCGAGGGCTGTAAATCATTGACATAACCATTCATTTTAATGTTTAACACTTGTGGGATTACGTGACAAATTATGGAAATTTCTTGGATTTTTTTTATTTTTTTTATGATAACATAAAAGAATCAATGGAAAAAAAAAAACAATAGGGAGCTAAAATTTCCAGAAGATGATTAAAACATGTAAAATTTCAAAATGCAACGATTCTGACATTTCTTTGTGCTTGACGTGCGATATTTTGTGTCCAAATTTTGGACCATATGAAATCACTATAATTACAGTTTTTGAGATGCATTTGAATAGGATTTATGACATTGATTTTTCTGCGATTTTTGCAAGATTCCGTTGAGCGGCGATCAAACTATGTCAGCAATCAGAAAATTTCTTTGACTTGTGTTTCACCTCAAGACAGTAGGTGGCGGTAGAGACCAGTTAATGGCTATGTCTTAGATTGTCAACAGGCTACAAAGATCGACCATATCATTTCTAATTTTTTTTTGAGTGTGAATACATTTAACCTACATATGTATGGATAGAACTGATGCCACTGAACAATTTGAGTGGTTGAAGGAAAAAAAAAAAATCATAAATAACGTTAATTACTACGCCTTTAAAAGCATTTAAAAAATTAGGAAAAAAAAATTGCAAGGTGTATAATTTGCAAAGTGTGTGCACAATCCTCAAAGACAATTTGAGAGACCAGAGTTTTGAGTTACAAGTATGTAGCAGTCACAAAAACCCATATCTCAAGTTAACCGTCAAATATGTGCCTTGACTTTATAAAGGTTAGCAAAAAAAAGTGTCATTTTAGTTCCGCGCGACGCACCGGATGCCACAACATGAAGATTTAGGGCTTGCATCGGACGCGCCACCTGTGGCCACGCGAGCTGATGACATAATGGCTCATATCCGTCCCGGCTAGCGGGGCAGCCCCATTAATGTTTAAATGGTCATTTGGTCACGGCCGAGCAGAACATCCTGCCGGCCTCCCACGGCTCGTTACGAGTAAATCAACCCGCGGCCGCGGCAAAGGCTCGGCGTCGTAAATCAAAGATGGATGCCGGTGGACTCGAGCGGCTTCAAAATTGCATTACTTTCTCTCATTGCTTATTTCCGCGAGTCTGGAGGCGGCCGATGGTGGGGAGGTCTCTCAAAAACATATGGGAGTGGCCTATGAAAACAAGTTTGAAGTAGTAAAGGTGCAGGAAATTCATCGCATTTCCAAATGTTTAGCAACACACGATCAAGTTTCTGACAAAAAAAACTAAAAGCGTCAGGAAAAGCCTACTAGAACATCTGGGGGAGAGGGGGGGCATTTTTTCAAACCTTTTTAAGTATTTACCTGTAAAAGGCTCTAGAAATGACTGCCGCTTCAAGAAAAAAAAAGAATGAAATGCGTAGAAAAGTAATTGATTACTTAAGGTATTTAAACACTAACAAAATGGATTACTTTAGAGTACTAAAATAATTTCGTGAATAACTCCTATATCACTACTTAATGTACTTAAATAGTTATGAAAGCAGCTGCTTTACTTAGAGTACTAAAACAAACAATCAATTACTTTAGATATATAAGCACAAAAGCAATCAATTACTTTAAATACTAACATACTAAAGTAATCAGTTACTTTAGCGGCTTCAGTACCTAAAATAATTGATTGCTTGAACGGTTAAAATCATTGATTACCTTCATACTTAATTAACCTAAAGTAAACACTTTAAATACTAACATACAAAAGTAATCAGTTACTTTGGGTGCTTTAGGACCTAAAATTATGATTTGCTTTTAATATTTAAAATCATTGATTACCTAAGTACCCATTTACTTAAATTAATCCATTACTTTAGATATATAAGCTCAAAAGCAATCAATTACTTTAAATACTAACATACTAAAGTAATCAGTTACTTTAGCGGCTTCAGTACCTAAAATAATTGATTGCTTGAATGGTTAAAATCATTGATTACCTTCATACTTAATTACCTAAAGTAAACACTTTAAATACTAACATACAAAAGTAATCAGTTACTTTGGGTGCTTTAGGACCTAAAATTATGATTTGCTTTTAATATTTAAAATCATTGATTACCTAAGTACCTAATTACTTAAATTAATCCATTACTTTAGATATATAAGCACCGCATTCATAATAATTGATTGTTTAATGTTCCCCACTATCACAACCTGATTGTTTACACTGTTGCCAGATGTCTCCCCCTATCCTTCAGGGCAGCAATGGCTTTTGTACCTGGGGCCAACCCAAAGGAATAAATGAACAACGGAGAGAATCTGTAACCAGGCTAAAAGGAAATGTGACAAGGTGTATGAAATATGACAAGGCCCAGGTTCCTGTTCTCCTCGTGAGGAAACAAATATTAGTTGTCTTCCTTCCTGTTTGTTGTTTCTGAAATGTTGTAGGTTGCCTGAACCAAACAGGTCTCGTACAGAGCTGTGTATTTTTTGCCACCTCTGGAGACAGGAGCTTAATTACAGGAAAGTATTACAAGCTAGGCAGCAGATTACATACGGTTCCAGCGTGCAGGGAAAAAAAAAAACCAAGCGGCTCGCGCCATGTGTGCGGATTGTCCCACTTGCAAGTGTTTGTACTGGCTGCGCATACTTGTCGAGCTAATGTGCTCAATAATTGAGCGACGGAGCGTGAGGCTGATTTACATACGGCGCCGCGGCGTCCTATCAGGACTTCGGAGAGGACTTAAGATGTGTTCCTGTCTGTGTTTACCTCGTCAAACAGCACCTGAGGTAGCAAGTTGTCATTTACCTCGAGGGGAGACGATACGCGCGGCGGGGAATTGCGTGTGCGCCGCCACGCTTCTTTTGCGACTATTTGTGCGCCGGCCCCGGCGCTGCCTCTGGGTTCACGGAGATAAGAAAAGCCGTATAGCAAAGCGTAGTAGCAAGCGCTTCCAGGAAGCGCTATTGTTTCCCCGGCCGGTGTCGGAAGAAGATTAAAAATAATAATTCGTGGAGCCATTAAGGAAAAGGCGACAGGCAAGAAAAATGCGCGACTTGGGTTTGGCGTCCAAGCGCAACGCCGCCACTCTGCGGGAGATGATAAAAGTGTTGCCCAGGGCCACGCCGGATTGTGTTTATTCCTTTCTGCTTACTTTGCTGCTCGCCACAAGTCGTGGAACACACGTTTTTTTTTTTTATGAGGGATTTTTGGAAAAGCAAGTCATTTTTCATTCCTTGAAGCCGAGCGGAAGGTTGAAATGTTAACTGTGTTAGGAACCAACCAATGAATCCATTTCAAAATAAAGGTGGTTCGGTGATGTATTTATTTTTTTAAAGAAAAGAAACAAACTAAAAACTAAGGGAACAAATTTAAAAAAAAAAGTTCACTGCCAATGACGACTATAGACGTCAAAGATCGGTTTTGATGCAACGTGTGGGTGTATATATATAAAAAGATGTTCATTTGGGGATTTCTACAAACACAAACACTCTTTAAGGTCTTGACTTTTGTTTCCCAGGAGTCAAACGTTGAGATTGTAATTTAAGTGTAAGATAAGAGATTAGTATATGATGCGTAATACAAAAAGACGAACGTGCCAAAACCTTAAACCGTTTATCTCAAAACTACAGATCTCAAATCCAGACATTCAAATTGCTGGGAATTGGAAATTGTTTGAACTTTGTCTTTTTCCTAGCTACCTTTATGTATTATTTATCATTTTAAAGGGAGTTAATGGAGAATTGCAAGATATAAATAGCTCGGTTTAATTTTCCGAGACATGGGACTGCTTTTGTAAAAACGCATCACACGCCTATAATGTGCATATATTGTATATACACACATATACGCATATAGATGTACATATGTATTTTGCAGACCCTTGTTTTTTTTCTAAAAAAAAAAAAAAAAAAAGTTTTATATTGTGATATCACCATTCACCACTAGATGGCATACGTCACTGTGTAAACAACCCTGAACGCATACGTTGGCCACCTCCTCTTAGAGGAGATATTTGGAATTGATTTGCCCGTCATTATCTATTCCATTTCACTCGGAATATCTTCCACCGGACAATTTCCCATCACACGGCTCATAAATTCGCGGCCGCATAGACGCAACGGGAGAGGTTTACTTGAGGGTCATTTGCTTCTTTTATTTTTTGACTGGCGACGGAGTAGGCGCAAGGCAGGATAACAGATGCGCGCGCACGCATTCATCATGGCGCTGATGTATTGAGGAATGACCTCTGCGCTCAGCCAGTCAATAGCTCAATATGTCTGCAGGCTGCGTGCCTCTTTTCATGAAACAGCGCCGCAAAGGAGAAAAATGTATTTTCCCTCCTGTAATTCATTTGAGGAGGTGAGCTTAGGTCAGATTCTCTTCAACTTCCAGTCAACAAGTTTGGATATATAATCAGTCCTGTTTTTTTTATTGATATGTGTACTTTCATTGATGCTCCCTGTAAATGTTGGCGATAATGAACATGGGTTAAAAGATCCGAAAAACTGTATTTGCATGATACGGGTTTTTTAACTCCTTGGTATGCAGGGATTTTTCACTAGCCTGGCCTTATTACAGTTTTTTTTTCTGTATTTCACGCTTCAAAACTATGAATTTGAGAGAAAATAGCGTGGAAAATGAACCGGCAACGCTATGCTATCTTTGACATTGCTTTTTGTTTTTTCATCCTTTTCTCGCTCTCGGTATAATTTGCGTTTTCACCAAGTCTTTCCCTCATATTGGCCCCAAGCAGTTTTTTTTAGTGTGGCCCAAATACTCTATAAAAGTCGTTCCCTTGGATCCGGAAGACCTGAAAGTATTTTTAGCTCGTAAGATTGTAGATATTCACGCCGATAACATGTTCTTTTTTGGTAATGTTTGGTATTATAACCGTTTTTTTCTGTATTTCACATTTCAAAATTGTGAATTTTGTAGAAAATAGCGTAAAATTTTAATCGACACCGCTTAGCTATCTTCGACATGGCCTTCCTTGGATCCAGATGAACTGAAAGTATTTTTAGCTCGTAAGATTGTAGATATTCACGCCGATAACATGTTCTTTTTTGGTAATGTTTGGTATTATAACCGTTTTTTTCTGTATTTCACATTTCAAAATTGTGAATTTTGTAGAAAATAGCGTAAAATTTTAATCGACACCGCTTCGCTATCTTCGACATCGCCTTCCTTGGATCCAGATGAACTGAAAGTATTTTTAGCTAGTAAAATTGTAGATGTTCACATCATTAAAATATTGTTTTTTTAAGGGGGCTTTGAAAGGGTTGGTTTTATAACGATTTGGTATGATAACAGCTTTCTTCTGTATTTCACGCTTCAAAACAGTGAATTTCGTAGAAAATAGCATGAAAAATTAATCAACACTGTTTCGCTATCTTCGACGTTGCTTTCCTTGGATCCAAAGGAATTGAAAGTATTTTAAGCTAGTAAAATTGTCGACGTTCACGCGATTAAAATCTTATTTTTTGGGTGGGAGGTTTGTAATGTTTAGCATTAGGCAAGTTATAAGTTTTCTCCCGTTTTTCACGGTTCAAAACGGCGTACCTCATGGAAAAAAAGCATAAAAAAATTCATCTGCACCGCTTCGCTATCTTTGAAATTGCTTCGTTTTCCATCTTTTTCTTACTCCCCCGTAAAATTAGCATTTTCACCAAGTCGTTCTCCTCTTATTGGCCCATAACCTTTCTTCGCAGTGTAGCCCAAATACCCCATAAAAGTTGTTTCCTAGGATAGCATTTTTAGCTAGTTTTAGAGGTATTTTAAGGGGCTTTGAAATGTTTGCTATGAGAACAACTTTGGAATTGTAACAGCTTTCTTCTTCAAAACAGTGAATTTCGTAGATAATAACATAAAAAATTCATCGACACTGCTTCGCTATCTCCAACATTGCTTCTTTTTTCATCCCTTTCTCGCTCGCCTGTAAAATTAGAATTTTCACCAAATAGCCCCCACTTATTGGCCCATACCCGTCTTTTCAGAGTAAAAAAGTTATTCCCTTCGATGCGGAAGAACCGAAAGTATTTTTAGCTAGTAAGATTATAGACGTTGACGCCATTAAAACGTTCTTTTTTTGGCTTTGGAATGTTTGGTATTACAGCGTAAATATATGAAAGGAAAGGAGACGAGCGGCATCCTCCTTCGAACGGCGGCCGCCGCTTTTGCGAGCGCGCACAAACCAAGACAAATCTCCTTTGCTCAGCAAAACAAAATGTTCCGCCAAGTGTGTGTGACTTCAAAAGCTGTTTTTGTTTGTTTCCCCCCTCTGTGCTTTCTCTCTCTCCGCCAGGGTCATCGCAGATAGCCAACTCCCGTCCGCCACCCCGGGCAAAACGTAGAGAATTCGCTTTACGCTTAGGGTTCAATCTTGGCGGCTGTCCGGGCGCGCACAATGAAAAAGATATACATTGGCAAAACAGCCCCGAAAAGCCAGAGAAATGCTTGCAAACATCCAAAAAGAAGGTAAGATGAGCCAGTGTGTTCTGAAGGCGGGGGGGATCCATTTCATTCGACGTGGGGGGGGGGGGGGGGGGGGGGGGGGGGGGGCATTAAAAGACCATTTGAAGCTAATGCGGCATCTTTTGAGAGCCATTTGTCATCCGTGCCTGACGTTGCGAATCGGAAAGCGCGGGGACGTCAAAAGGCAAAAAGCAAATGAAAGAGACGCCGCTTGTTCTTGGTAATTATGCCGCAAGCATTAGGAAGGTTAAAAATGACATTTTTTAAATCACGGTGAGGATCTATACTTTCTTTACTGGTACACAAATACGTAGTGATTTTTTTTTTAGGTCGATAGTAGTAACAGTGAGCCTTTGGAGTCTTCAGTGGGCTAAGTCAGTTATGAAAATATCGAAAAATAATCAAATTTTAAGGCCCGTTCATTAGTGGGGGAATATTTGCAGCCACACACTTTTAAATACTTTATTTATTTTGTTTTTTGACTGGTTTATATGCTTAAAAAAAAAAAAATCAGGCAAGAATATTTTTCCCTAATTTTGTAAACGCTTTTAAAGGCGTAATAACTAAACGTATTTATGATTTTTTTTTTCAAATCGTTCAGTGGCATCACTTTTATCCATATATATGTGGGTTAAATTTATTATGGTCTGTCTTTGTAGCGTGTGAAGTGAATATGACATTCATTAACTGGTCTCTACCGCCACCTACTGTCTTGAGGTGAAACACAAGTCAACAAAGAGTTTTCTGTTTGCTGACATACTTTGACTGCAAAGTGTTGCAAAAATCGGTGGAAAATCAATGTCACAAATCTTAATAAAATGCATCTCAAAAACGGTAATTATAATGATTTTATATGGTCCAAAATTTGGACAATGATTATTTTTGTACACAAAATCTCGCACGTCCAGCTGCAATCCCATAGAAAAGTCACAATCATTGCATTTTTAAACTTTGCGTGTTTAAATCATCTGCTATAAATTCCAGCTCCCTAGTGTTTTTTTTTTGTCCTCGATTGTTTTACGATACATTTTTTTTGCCATAATTTGTAACACAATGCCACAAGGGTTCATTAAAAAAAAAAAAAATGAGCATGGTTAACTTTGTAAAGGCACCATTGTATATCGCATGTGGCATTCATACTGAAATCGTGGAAAGTGGCGATGTGGATGATTGGCAAAGGGTTCGGTCAGTCTACTTGGGATCCTAAGAAGAAATCCAACAGGAGGCTTGTCGCAGCGGAAATCACCGTTCCACGTCGGGGAGCTTGTTTCCCAGCACCGCTCCCTCCCCGCAAACGCCTCCCGATTAGTATTCCCGCTCCATCCATCTCCCGCACGCCACCTCTCTCGCCGGTCTGGCTTCCACGCCGAATTACACTCCGTCCACAAACAAACGCGCGCCTTCCCGTTCCCTCCGCCCCCTTTTTCTGGGCTGGGCTCACCGCTTCCTAACGGCCCGCTGACGCTTTGCCCTCTCAGCTCTTTCCACGACCACAAGGAGGACCTCCGCAAGCGTTTGTCGTACAGCGCGCACAAGCTAGAGATGGTGGAGAGCGAGTTTGACTCTACCCGCCAGTACCTGGAGACGGAACTGCGGCGGGCCCAGGAGGAGCTGGAGAAATTTACGGAAAAGCTGCGCAGGTGCGTGGAGAAGCTTTTTTGGCCAATCTCGCTGCCATTTAATTAAAAAAAACAAACAAAAAAAAACACAAAAAACGCTATAGCGGTATATGACTGAAATGATGAACATTTAGGCATTCTGTTATTCTTTCACGTGCCACTAGAGGGAGCTCACGTAAGGGCAGAGGTGTCCAAACTACAATTCATTTGTGGCCCGCCATTCTCACTTAACTAAACACTAAAATTCCATTTCGACGTGGCCCGCAATGCTATCTAAAACAGTAATGAAAAGTATTGTCCAACGTTCCACAACATTCCAAAAGCTTCGATAATATTTCATTGTTGGATTTCTAGTTATATTTTATAACCTACAGTGATACCTCTACTTATGAAATTAATTTATTTTGGAAGTGATTTTGTACATCTTTTATTCATAAGTAGTTCCGCTTTTCACATGTAAATAGCCTAATCTACTCCAAGTCTCACAAAATGCTCATGAACCCTTTAAATGTATATTATTAAATTATGAAATATATATAATGAAAAAAAAATGCTCCCGAACCCTTAAAAATAATCATATTAATTGTAGCAGTTGACAATGTGAATGCAGTTCACTTGTTTGCCTTGAGATGGTGCTGGTGTGTGCAGAGAGAGACATCTTTTTAGCGCGTTTAATTTGTTCATTTTTATTTGACATTTCCAGTGACCCAGGAATCATTTACAAACCGATTGTTTTTGGATTATCATTAGCTTCTAAGTTTAATTAAGTTTAGTTTGGGGTCATGCAAAGTGCTTCCTGTGTGATGTCATTGCTAAAGTGCTAATGACAATCTAACAATGCGAATGTGTTTTTGTGTATGGAAATTTCCAAAAATAGAGCTTTTCATTGAGACTGTATCTCATGTTGCAGTGTGTCATATAGTTCCAAAAACTACATCAAGTGTGAGTTTTAAAATATGACAACTATATGAAGGGGAGTTTACGGCCCCCCAGGCTCTGGATCAAGGACCCCAAGGGACGTTCATTTGAGATCCATTGCGTTGTTATGACTCTGGGCCAGATTATTTATTATTTGGTTCAAACGTACTGTATTGTGTTTGATGTCAGGGGACTTGCTACATTTAATTGAAGTCTAAAGTCTTAAGTAGAGGAAGTCAGGATAAGAGCTTTCCCCCCCGGGCTGGAAGTTAAATTTAGCAATATGATGCTATCACCCAGTAGGAAGAAATAATATAAATATGGTTTAATCCTCCATCAACAAGGAGCGCTAAGAGCCGAAAAGTGCAACCTCTTAATGCCCGCCGCAAATGAGAACTCAGGGCCGTAATGGCCGCTCTCGCAGCACTTGTTTGATCTCCATCAATTTAGCGACGACATCTCGTCCCCGCCCGCCCGCCTCCGTGTTCATTTACCCACCTCCTTCACCTTCACAAGCGAGCCTCTCTCAGGTCGTTATTCCATCGTCTTTTTTTCTACGGATGATTCATGGATTCATAAACAACGCTGTGGTACCTAAAGAAAGGGGCGGGGGGGGGGGGGGGGGGTGGACTGGAAAAAGAAAAACATCACATCAAGATCGCAGAATCAAAACGATGCTCTTTTCTTCCATTAGGACTGTGGTGATACGGACTACTAAATAGTAAGGCCGTCAATAATCGGACAATTTTAAAAGCGTTAAAATTGGCCAAAAATATCGGCAGATTTAGCCTTATTTTTTTTTACATTTTAACAGATTACAACATTAGAATATTAGAATGATCTACTGTATACACATGATCTAGACACATATATGTATATACAGTATATGTATATATTAGTATATGCACACATTTTACATATATTTTTTTAATATATATATATTTCAATACACATTTATATATATATATATATATATATATATATATATATATATTATATATATATATATATTTTAAAATATATTTTTTTACTATATATATATTTTATATATATTTTTTAAATATATATATATTTTATATATATTTTTTTAAATATATATATATTTTATATATATATATATATATATATATATATATATATATATATATATTTTTTTTATATATATATATATATATATATATATATATGAATAAAGACACATAAGAGTCAAATACAGGAATATTTTTTTGATGAGAAAAAGAAAACAGAGCTCAAGCGCTCTGCACAAGTTTATTGATGTTTGATCATTAAATATTAACACATAATTCTTCCTCCGTTCATACTTGAGCATACCATCAATTCCATCTGTTTCATCTGGAGCAGATTTACATCTCAAATCTGAGTCAATAATGCAGCATATGCCACAAATCTCGAGGCTGCAAATCAAACGCAGCCTTTGTGAACAAAGTAAATGAATGTGCAGATTACTCATTTATTTGTGCGCACAAATAGGACATCGCTATTAGCTCTTCATGCGTTGTGCTTTTGTTGTTTGTGTAGGATCCAAAGCAGTTATGCAGCTCTGCAGAGGATCAATCAGGATTTGGAGGACAAAATGCACAGGACGGTAAGAGAATAGCCAACTTTGTTTTCCTTAAACAGCAACCTTCTGCAAGAATATTTTCATGGAACGTTTTTCAATTTCCTCCGTTACCGTAATTCCCCAAACATAAGATGCCCCTTTTTCCCCCAAAATGAAAGTTTTTTTTCTTTATTTGACACCATTCAGGAAAGATTGATCCGTCAGCCACATAAGTCGTTTTATCACACAGATGCGCATTTTATATCGTATTCTTACAATAATTACCGTAACGAGATGAGCGAGAGGGAGCGGATGTCAGTTACCTGTTAGCACCAAATGCCTTTTGCAGATAACAGCATCTTGTGTTCCCTGAGGTTGTTATGGCAATAGTTTCAATAAAAGAAGCGAGCAGACTGAACCACCGTACGAGTACATTTTAGTTCACACACCGGAATATTACTAAAATGGAGGATCATGTAAAAGTTACGATGTCTCCAACTGATTCAATTTAGAGTGCACCGCTAAAAAAAGTATTCCATTGTTTTGTTTATTAATTGTGGAATATACATTACACAAACATAAACTTGGTTTACACGGATGATGCGCAACTTTGGGTATTACTATATATGGTAAAAAGAACTCGCAACGCATCGCGAGGTTAAGGAAAAACTATTTTGAGTGCATTCAACGTTACACTAATGAGGCTTTCATTGACCACTCACAATGTGGGAAATATAAAATACAGTTAACGTGCCAAAAATACATAACTTACAAATACGAAGAAAATATGAACAATTTACAAAGATGAGTTTTATTCTTAACCCGATAACGTGACGTGTCAGAATCACGTCACAGACTACAAACACAGACTATTCCTTTTTTTAAAATATGTATTTTTATGTATATTTATATATGATTTTTTTGTTTTTGTTTTATTTTACTGCGCCTTTAAAAGCAATTTAAAGAAAAAAAAAATGCAATGTGTAGAGATGGCAAAGTGTGTGCACGAGAGTTAAATAATCGGCAAATATCGATCATTCGGCCATTTACATTTGCCCGATATTTGAAGGTCAATAATCGTCCGATTAATCTGTCAGGCGCCAATTCTTACCATTACGTTTGGTCTAAGAATACCAAATTTGAAGCAATCCTCATGAATATAAATAAATAAATAAATAAATAAATAAGCTCCAATAATTCAGCTCTAGTTGTTGTACGGTATAATGAGTGTTTGTTTTTTTTTTCTACTCAAGTGCAGTACGAGTACAAATAAGGTTGTTTGTGTTTGATATTCAAGAAGTGTATAATCCTCATTGCTTCTGTAAGAAGCGGAGTTCTCACAAAGACTCATACAAAATGCATGAAGGTCACGCGGCTCCGCCAACTCCGGAGAGTGAGCGTGCGCGTTCCCACACAGACTAAATACAAGCAAACTGTTTACGACTCAAAAGTTTGACCTCCAGCGACGCGCTCATTTCCGAGAGAGACATCAACTCGGCTTTAGCGGGATGTACTGTATTGTTTTCCCCTAGTTGTTAAACACAGACAGTCAATATAAAACTTGTTTAATCCCGCAGAAATAATAAAGCATGGCGGTGGTTAAAACCACAACAGGCTACAAAAGCAGTTCTTGGAAAGGTTAAATATAAAAAATACTCTACAATGCTACGACTAATAATAGTACGATAAATACGCGAAAATATCACACCTGGACACATTCATCGTGTTCAGGTTGATGCTGCGCTAAGATTAAAAAAGAGAAGAAAAAAAAAACATTATAAATACGCATCTGGGTGAAATTTCAGCTCCCTGGTATCTTCTTTCAATTTGATGTGAAACGCCTTTGCTGCATGATCACGGCCAAAATCCTAATCATGATTATTTTGGTCAATATTTTAAAATACGATTATTATTTTTTTCACGATTAAAATTTGATTAATTTTGTAGCCCTATTTTGATGTAAAGATGAACTAAATGGACAAAATACTGCACAAGGTATTATTTTGTAAATTTTTGGGTCATTTTCTCCCATATCATTCCGACAGTATTTTTAGCATAGGAATGGCACACTCCTGATAACATGATAAGTAGTCCTGCCATGTTGAACTTTGACATCTTGTCAGCATCTGGGTGAATTTTCAGCTCCCTAGTGTCTTCTTTCAGCGTTTTCTCTTTGATCTTAAATACCTTTGATATCGGGATCAAAGGACTGGAGAAAATATCGCACAAGGTTTAAAAAGCTATCAGCGCAAATGATGAGCAGGGCACCCCTACAAGCAAGGCGCACCCGTGTGACTCGATCATCTCGATTAAAGTGGATCGTAATCTCATCGCGGGTTTGAGCCACGCCGCACACACGGCGATGGATAGGGACTGTGGGAAATGATTAGCCCGTGGCGGGAATATTGAGCCGCGCCAAGCTAAACGGGCTAACGGGGGTCATCTGATTTGTCCTGGCTTTCATGTCTGAATTCGATATGGTCCGCCGTGTTAAAGGCCTGCTCAAAGAAGCGACATGGATCAATTGGATGTGCCAGGTTGTCATAGCAACACATCTTTGGCGAGTACTTCATTTGAGCCAGCAAAAATCTCAGCGGGGAGAGGACTTTAAATATGAGTTAAAGAACCAAATTCGTATTATCCGTCTTAAGCAGATTAGAAAAGGATTGCAATGTAAAACTGTATTGATGATAAAAAAATAAATAAAGAAATAGTTCATTTTGAAAATCTGTATTTCCGCCCACTTGAAATGTTTCTAATTGTCCGTCAATGCCTGGTATGCTTTTATTTTGAAATCGTTCCTGTTAGTGTGCCATGGAATAACGGCTTGATTAGTCTTATAACTGCAACTGTTGCTCCAGACTATTTCGATTTTTCTGCCATATCTGAATACCAAAAATACTTGATATTTGCAGCCCTTAGTGTACCTCCCCTTACTCAAACATTGACACCAAGATGCTACAAGATAGCCAGAAGGCATTATTTTTTTATAATAGATATGTCCTTACCTTGAAAAATGCCACACACAGCAAATAAGTGAGTTTTTTTTTCTTCAACTATCATGGGATATTTTCCTCGAAATACATCGGTTTTGGATTTGTCAGCCAAAAATTAGCCAAACACACCTGTCGGATCTAATTCAAGAAAAGTGATTTTATTTTTCAGAATAATTAAGCTCTATGGAATCCTATGTTGGAAAGAGACAAGCTTTGTATGTGGAGGAGCTCCTTTTAGCCTGAGTTGCTAGTGGAGAGTCTGAGCATATTTTCTTCTTTATACTGTACTTCTTTAAGACCACTTCCTATTTGGAGCCATTTTGTGGTAGTTCAGTGTGTTCAAAGACCTGAAAAAATATGAATGTGTGAACAAGTGCCTATTTTAGCCTGGGTTGTTAGTGGAGATTCTGAGGGTCTTTTCTTTGAGACCAATTTCTATTTGGAGCTTTTTTTGTGGCGTTTTAGTGTGTTCAAAAAAAGAAATGGAAACATGAAAGTGTGAACAGGTGCTAAATTTAGCCTGGGTTGTTAGTGGAGATTCTGTGAGTCTATTCTTTGAGACCAATTCCTATTTAGAGATGCCTTGTGGCATTTTAGTGTGTTCAAAAAAAGAGCTCAAGAAAAAAAAAAAACATGAATGTGTGAACAGGTGCTAAATTTAGCCTGGGTTGTTAGTGGAGATTCTGTGAGTCTATTCTTTGAGACCAATTCCTATTTCGAGATGCCTTGTGGCATTTTAGTGTGTTCAAAGAAAGAGCTTGAGGAAAAAAAAAAACATGAATGTGTGAACAGGTGCTAAATTTAGCCTGGGTTGTCAATGACGATTCTGAGAGTCTTTGAGACCGATCTAGTGTCATCTCGTGGCATTTTCAAACATTCAAAGAAAGAACAAGAACAAAATGAACGTGTGAATCTTCTAATTTTAGCCTGAGTTGTTAGTGGAGATTCTGAGCATCCTTTCTTCTCTACACTGAACTTCTTTGAGACCAATTCCTATTCGGAGCCATCTTGTGGCATTTCAGTGTTTTTTTAAAAAAAAAAAGCGAACATGTGAACACGTGAATGCACAAATAGTTCGGGGATTTCTGTAATAATAATTCTGAAATGGATTGTGCACGGACTCCACTGTGGTTTGCGCTATTGTGAAGCAATTCTTCTTGCCAACACAAGAATAATAGCTTGTTCCCATCATGGCTCATTCATCTCCACACACACACGCACACACACACACACACACACACACACACACACACACACACACACACACACACACACACACAATTACATTCCAGTCAGGCGAACGCTGTCATCTCAAGCAGCTGCCCGAAACAGCATCGACTTTTTTTTTTTTTTTCTTGTAGCATCGCTATTTGGTTCGCTGTCACGCAAAAAAACATGCCTGAATCAAAGGCGTGATTTTGAAGGTCACCCAAAGTTACGAAAAGATCGAGATGCGAAATTACGGGTAAAATGTTGACTCCGTTGAAATATTTGAGAAAGCAGCTGACAACCTGTTCGTTATTGCTCTTATTTATTTCGAGGCTCTGCGAACGGAGTATAAATAAATGTGTTTGCAACTAGCATCATAAAACAGGGGAGAAACTTATAACACCCATTAAGAACATAATAAAAGTATTTCATGGGGTAAAAAAAACAAAAAAAAACACAAACATAAAGCAAACACGCTTTGTAATCCTGACTGCGGTGTTTTGAAATTATTTTTGTCGCAAAGTCGCCCCAGGTGCAGCGAGTATAAATTAGATCGTTGTGGATGAAAATGGTATGAGGGTACCTAAAAGTGTATCTGTTTTAACATAATAAATAATAAATAAATAATAATAGAATAAATAAATAATAAAAGAAAATTTTCAGCAAATGTTAACGTTTACAGGCTACAGCTAAGTCTGAATCAGAAAAAAAAATTAGCTTAAACTCCCTTTAAAAAAATGTCAGTCCTTATTTAAACTAGAATTATTTTGGACCATTTGATACAAAAAAGAATAAATACTAATAAACATATAGATCTGGAAAATTAACTCATTCAATGCCAGGGACGTAGTTTTACGTTTTTTTAAGAGTCCAGACATGAAATCCCTGATACTCAAGTATTGAATCGATACTTAAGGACATGAATTGTTTAAGATTAGGTTGCCACTATTGAATATTTTATAATTTGGAGATAATCAGGAAATAGAAAGAAGAAGAAAAGAAGAATGCTAGGCTAGGCTAGGCTACCCTTGCTAGGGATTATAGCATAAGTAGCTCAAGTCACGTCACTCCAAAGGTAAATGTCATTTTTCCATTTTTTATTTATGTTATTTAAATGTATACAGTTGTTACTGATTTTTAATATGTATATACAATTTTGATGTTTTTACTTGGTTTTTATACGCATTAGCTAATTACAATGGGTTTCTATTGTCCGTCATATGACGATTCCGCCTTAAAATCAGAATTGCGGAACGGATTACTTTCATATAGCGGTGGTCCACATTTATATTATATATATAAGTAACTATACTATTTTGTTACTAATTTTTAATATGTATATACGATGCTGATGTTTTTACCTGGGTTTTTATACGCATTAGCTAATTACAATGGGTTTCTATTGTCCGTCATACGACGATTCCGCCTTAAAATCCCAATTGCGGAACGGATTAATTTTTTAAAATTTATTTTGTTCCTAATTTTTAAGATGTATATACGACGTTGATGTTTTTACCTGAGGTTTTATACGCATTAGCTAATTAGCATTTCTTTCTATTATCCGTCATACGACGATTCCGCCTTAAAATCCCAATTGCGGAACGGATTATTTTTTTTATTTATTTTGTTACTTATTTTTAACATGTATATACAACGTTGATGTTTTTACCTGAGGTTTTATACGCATTAGCTAATTAGCATTGGTTTCTATTGTCCGTCATACGACGATTCCGCCTTAAAATCCCAATTGCGGAACGGATTAGTTTTTTAAACTTATTTTGTTACTAATTTTTATTATGTATATAAGACGTTGATGTTTTTACCTGCGGTTTTATACGCATTAGCTAACTAGCATTGGTTTCTATTGTCCGTTATACGCCGATTTGGCCTTACGATCCCAACCGCGGAACGGATTAATTTCCTATGTCGGGGGTCCACTGTATATTCAAAGGGGTTTGCCGGTCCCAAAATTTGGCAGCTCCGCACTTGGAGGAGCTGTCCGTGGCGCTGCAAATAATTGTCTCCGCCCCCGTAATCCCCCTAAGAGTCTTTGGCAGGGTCGTGGAACTAACCGCCGCTCGGCCACTGGCAGGAAATCAAAGTCTCACTCCTCCTAATAAGATTATTGTTCACCTCATTGGGGAGTCGCCCCACATCGTCCCGCAATATTCAAATGATGTGCAAACAACAACACGCCGTCTGCATGGAGATGCCAAAAACAAAACGGGGAGGGGAGGGGAGGGGGGGAATGATTTGTAGCGCACGCCGTGCGCCGAAGACAAATGGAAACCTTTGGCTGTTGCCATGCACTTCATCATTGCCGGGTAGCGAAAGGCTATTTTTAACCGACGTTAACATCCGATGGACGTTCTGTCATTTGCCGGTCATCTAATTGGTCCGCGGACTTTCAAGTAGGGATGTTTAAGCCAGTTTTTTCAAAAAATCGGTCATCTATGCGCCTCGGTTGGGAAAAAACGGGGAAACACGATGAGCGACCGATTGGGCGTTTTAAAAGTGAGAGATCTCGACAGGAGCTGAAATTTTTCCATTCATCAAGTTGAATATGTTCATCGGGTATATGGACAGCTGCTTGGCACGCTTTCCCGCTTCAATTTTCATTTTGCATCTCATTCGCCGGACCGTGTCACACGATGCACTTATGTAATCGTATTTTTAAAAGTATTTTTCTTCTGAAAATCGTACATTTTGGATCGGAACCACTTTTTTTTTATACTCTAGCCCACATCCGCATTCACGTTATCATGAGTCCTGTCTTATTGCATCAGTTACCCCCCCACCCCCACCCCAAAAAAATTTATTAAGATTAGGTGTGCCACTATTGAATATTTTATAATCGATTATCCCTTCGATTAAATTCAGACATTTACTTTGCATAAGATTGTAATATAACTTTATTTGCTAATTATTTGTGTTTATTTGCTATTGTTTACCAAAACCTTTTTTAATGTTTATCTTTCCATTCCTCCTATTCACTCATTCAAGCCCAAAGATGTAATTTTACGTTTTTCAAGAGTCTATACATTTATATTTTACTTCATATTTTTTCCCTTTTTTTGTTTTTTGAGTGTTTGGCTAGATGGCCTAAAAATGGTTGTTACTATATGAATTAAGTACTCGAGTCATTAATTACTTTAAGTAATTAAGAACTAAAGTAATCAATGACTTTAGTACCTAAAGTAACTGATTGCTTAGGTTACTTTAGAAGTATAGCACTGAAAGTAATTGATTCCTTTTGTGCAAAGGTACTCCAGTATTAAGTAACTGATTACCAAAGTAATGTATTTCTTTACTAAGGTAATTAATTACTTTAGGTAATTAACTAAAGAAATCAGTTGTATAACATTTTTAGACTCTTTATGAGTTGGGTTGGGTCTTTCTCGATATTTCTCGATTACTATTTCCCGATCAATTATTGATGTTTATTTGGTATTGTTTACTGATTTAAAAATATGCTGGATGCTTTGTTTTTACCACGTGAAGTTTAATTGCAGTATTTTTTTTTTTGTTAAATTTCAGGCACTTTGATGCATATTTATTTTTTTCAGTTTGAGACTAACTCGTAAGCTGTATAAACGCTGTAAAAAATGAGCAGCTGTTGAAAGATGATTTATATTGCTTTTTTTTCTTGAATTTTATAAAGCAGGGCTGTCAAAATCATTTATCATGGGCCACATTTTAGTTAATAATTTCAATGTTATGTATGATTTTACGTATGATTGTCACACATTTGCACATTTTGACATCAGAAGCCATTTTTAATGAGGAAAGAATATCAGCGGGAGTTTTTTTTTTCTCTTGTTTTTGGGGTGAGGAAGTGGACTTTTTTTTGCACTGCTCTCTGGTAATTGCATCTCACGAGAATTGGACTTCATTTGTGGTCCGGTGAAAAGCCCAAATCTCAAGCGGAGTACATGTACGCACAGGAGGTGGCAGATTTTTTTTTAAATCTGCTTTTCACCGCTACTTCCATAAAGCCCAAACAAGCTGTGTGTTATGTTTTGTTTTGTGTGTGTGTGTGCGTGTGTGTGTGGCCGAGAGGCTTGTGGGGACGCACGCTGGCAGGTTGCTAGTTATCTGCGTGCGGAGGGGACATTTGCATATTTGGGCTGTCAGCAGTGAGTCTCTGAAGCCGCCATGTGTTTGGGAAACAAAGCACCCCCCAGGCCACTCTCCCTCAAATATGAATATTTGCATATCGACTTTTTTTCTCCTCCGAATGATAGCAAAGTGTGACAGCAAGAGGCGAGAGCATAAATCAAAATCAGCAGCTGTGACTCCTCTGTAAAGCTGTGACCGATAATTACCGTAATTCCTCAAAAAAAAGCACTGTTTTGTTACAGGTTTTACATTGTCGCCAACTCTTAGTGCGTCTTACAAAGTAAAAAAAAAAAAAATATATATATATATATATATATATATATATATATATATTTTATATTGGTGGAATCGTTGTATAACGGACAATAGAAACCAATGCTAATTAGCTAATGCGTATAAAACCGCAGGTAAAAAACATCAACGTCGTATATACATGTTAAAAATTAGTAACAAAATACATTTAAAAAATTAATCCGTTCCGCAACTGGGATTTTAAGGCGGGATCATTGTATGACGGACAATAGAAAGAAATGCTAATTAGCTAACGCGTATAAAACCTCAGGTAATATATAAAATATTTTATATATATATATATATATATATATATATATATATATATATATATATATATATATATATATATAATATTTTTTTTTTACTGTTTATAAAACGCACTAAGAGTATATATATATATATATATATATATATATATATATATATATATATATATATATATATATATATATATATATATATATATTATTATATTTTTTTTTACTGTTTATAAGACGCACTAAGAGTATATATATATATATATATATATATATATATATATATATATATATATATATATATATATATATATATATATATATATATATAATAATCGGGAAATACTAATCTGTCTTTGCGACTGATGATTACTGTAAATTTCGGACTATAAACCACTCCTTTTTCCTCAAGCTTTGAACCCTGCGTCTTATAATCCAGGTTGTCTTATCTGCAGTTTTTCATACAAGCCGAAAGAGGTCAATCTGTCGGTAAACAAAGGGAGACATAAACTAATGCTATGGAAGTGTTGGTTTTGAATGTGAACTGCTATTTTTTCCCCACTCTCCACTAGTAAACCCACTCAGGCTTGTTACTGTTGTGTCGGTGCAGTATTCTAACAATCTGGTTGTGTCTGTGTTGGAAATGTCTTGGTGATGCTCTTGTTTCTAAATGAGCAGGCGTGTTCAATCTGTGTTAAAGGCACAAAGGAAAAGTATTAAAAAAATAAATAAACATCAATCTAATATCTTCAATCTAATATCTCGATGTTACAACCTGCAGCTTATAGGGTTATACATGACAAAAATTGATTTTCTATACAATATTGACTAGTACCATTATATGCTATTATAATTGTTTATGCCATAGTTCACTGCAGTATATAGTGAGTCAGGTAAACCTATTGAGACGCGCCCCTATTTCGTGACACAAAGCGTTTGCAAAAATGCCTCACAAGAAGAAAGACGAGAACAAGACGTTCGCGCAGGAAGTGTGCAACATGGACATCGGACACAAGTGAATTCTCCAGTAATGAGCTCTGGAGAGCGTCCGCTTGTTTGCAGCTGATTAATGACACGGTGACAGGATTGGATTTGAATATCAATAGCGCTCTATTGCTTCAACTGACATTAATTGCCACCTATTAGATTGACTGTGCACTCCTGTAACTTGCAGACAATTGAGAAGAGTGGAAGAGCCGTTGCCTGCTGGGGACGTGTGACCAGATTCACAAATCGTTTTGCCCGCGCGTGTGTGTGTGTGTGTGTTTTCATACAAGTGGATAATAAAAAGACTCCGCACCCCTGTGAGGGAAAATGAGGTGACAAAAAAAGTGATTTAACACCATTGCCCATTATTGTGACCTTTCTTGTCCATCTCAATTAAAAAATAGATTTTCAATGGGAGTGGTAAACCCTAAACGATGAGATGCGGTGGTTGCATAAGTGTGCATCCTCTTTTAACAGGAGATGTGGCTGTTTTCAAAATGAACCAATTATATTCATCAGAAATCTGGTATTTGAGTAGGGGTGTGTAAACTTTTTATATTCATTCATAATGACCACAACTGGACTATTAACATTCAGTGCCAGGGACGTATTTTCACGTTTTTTTAAGAGTCCGGACATTAAATCCCAGATACTTTCGGTAAGTATTAAATCGATACTTAAGGACGTTAAGGCCATTAATTTTCAGGTACTTTAGTGTCTGGGTTTGAATGTCCGGACACTTCAAAAACGTGAAAATACGTCACTGGCATTGAATGAGTCATTCACTGACATTGACAACTATAGACATGGAAGAAGACGTTAAAGGCAGGGTATTTGTTATAACAATATGTTTAGAATGCATAACCATTTCATTAGATTTAACCAAAATATAATTGTTTAGACTTTTTTTAATCATCAATTTAAAAGTATGTTTTTAATATTAGCATTTCTCATTCCGCACCAGCTATTTTCAGACGTTTTTATTTAATTGTAGATCTTTTAGAAAGTGTCTTTAATTTCTATTCAAACGTTTTCTGTTCCAGGGGTTGCGATGCAGGCAAAAAAAGACGGCATATTATTTGAAAGACATTGAGATTCAAAACAAAAGCCTTCCTAAACAAAAGTTTGACCAAAAAAAAAAAAAAAAAAAAAAAAATCAATAGCAAAGTTTGGATCCTATTAGGTCAACGTAGTGAATACGAATCGGCGCCGCGGATCGGAACGAGAAACTAGCATCATTAGCTTTCTCTCTCTTCCTTCCATCACTGAAAAAGGAAGTGTTTCATTTGTACCCTCCTCTTGTCCTCTTTCCGCATCACTGTAATTGATATGCCAGTGTAATCTTCTTTTAATTAAGACCTGCTGCTGGCACATGTTACACACTGCCTCGCATTTTTCTTCTCTACCTTCTTTGGTCTTTTTTTTTTTAACTTCTCAAGCCAGCTCTTTTATCTTCGTCGCAGAACTGGAGAAAGCTTTGTTTTTCATAGGGCCTGATTTGCGTTTGGAAATTAACAGATGGGGCAGACACAAAGATGAGGTAAATATATATATATATATATATATATATATATATATATATATATATATACACACACACACATATACAGTGGACCCCCGCTATAGGAAATTAATGCGTATAAAAACAGGCAAAAATATCAAAATTATATATACATATTAAAAATTGGAAACAAAATACTGTAGTAAGTGCTGCTGATATAGAATATACAAGTATATCATTAAATAACATCATAAATAAAAAACCATATAAGGGAAAAATGTAATTGTATTTACCTTTGCGTGACGTTGACTTATGGTCATATTCCCTAGCGTAGCCTCTTGGTATTTCTTGATTATCTCCAGCTTCGTTTCCATGCTAATCATCTTGCTATTTCTCCCTTTCACATCACTAGCCATCTTGGGACACATGGCTAATAAATTCAAGTTGGAATTAAGCACTAAAATACAACATGTACGATATCATAAGCACTCACACGAGATCAAGTCTTTAGCATGTCGGCATCTTAGTGACACCGCATCTTTCGACAATGTGATGTTGACCAATAGCAGACCAGCATTTTAGAGATGCGTTGCAGTGCAGAAAGTTTGACTCATAAAATAAGAGTAATTACCTAAAAACGCCTGAAGAGGGAGGCAAAACAACATAAACACAGCCAACCCAACAGGTCTTGACAGTAATTGATGCGATAAAACGGGAAAAATGACGTAAAGAGGGGACGAAGAACTTAGTATTCCACTTTGTAACGTGAAAAAAACATAAGCCAGGGATGCAGTAACCTCATACAAAACAAAAAACGACAACGTAAAAATCCGTCTTTGGGAGTGAATGAGTTAATATTACACTAACCACAATGTATTAACATGAACACAAATGCTGCTTTTAGACTACCGGGGCCTTTGAAGAACATACGGTATTATTATAAATCAAGCGTTTGACTTGACTCGCCCCTCTTCTCGTCTTTGACATTTTCCTCAGTCTCAGCACCACGAAGAGGAGAAGAGAGCCCTCAGCCGAGAGATCATTGTCCTCAACAACCACCTTCTGGAGGCCAAGCTCACCATAAATAAACTCAAGGAGGACAATGTGAGTATTTTGGGGAAGGAGGTCCCCGCCTGCGTGGCGTGTAATTAATGCGAGGTCGCTAAAACTGCTTTGTCTGCGTATGAACTTATTCCCAAAAGGGGAACATTAAAATAAGAGAGAGGAATAATTGGCTTCTTTAGTCCATATTTAAAGAGTGAAGAGTGGTTTTGCAATGAGCATGCGCTTCTCGACTAGCTGACTACAGTTTTGATAGCGGTTTAGGTTCAAATGGGCATAAACCGTCCTGTGCACTGGCTAGATCTTTGTCTTGTAAAAGAATGAAAAACTTTCGTCACTTTCGTCAAAATTTCGTCACTTATTTAAAGGTTAAAATAGCAGTAAGTAAATATTCAGTTGACAGCAAGTAACAAAATGCATTTTTAAAATAACGACATTATTAAATAAATGATAAACAACAGTTCTGTGTGATTGCAAATGGACATAAGATTTTATGTACAAAAATAATTACTGTCCAAATTTTGGCCCTTTAAAACCATTATAATAACAAATTTTGAGCGGCATTTGAATGATTTATGACATTGATTTTCCTGCGATTCTTGCAACAGTCCGCTGAGCAAACAGTCCTGTCAGCAAACAGAAAATTATTTCTTGACTTGTGTTTCACCTCAAGACAGTAGGTGGCGGTAGAGACCGGTTAATGGCTATGTCATCATCACGTCACAGACCATACCATTTTTCTTTTTTTTTGGGTGTTGATAAGTTTATCCTACATATGTATGAATAGAACTGATGCCAATGAACAATTTGAGCGGTTGAGGAAAAAAAATCATAATTATTACGCCTAAAATTAGCAAAAAATGCAATTTGTATATTTTGCAAAGTGTGCGCACGAGGGTTAATACTGAAAATGTCTAACGAAGTAAAAATTCCCTCGTATAACTCGATACAATCTTATCTGGTTACAACAGCGTGTTGAAAGATACCGTATTTTCTGCACCATAAGGCGCACTGGATTATAAGGCGCACCCTAAATTAATGGCATATTTTATAACGTTTTCAATCACAATTTAGTAATACTCAAAGTAATAACCACAATAACTCAAATAATAACTCAATGTCAATATGACCGATCTTGTTCAACTGTAAACACACAAAAGGAACAGGGAAAGTTTACCTTATCAGTTCATTTCCCATCTACAAATCCCAATCTTAATATTGATCCATATATAAGGCGCACCTGATTATAAGGTGCACAGTCAGCTTAAAAAAAAATAATAATAAAATAAAGATTTTAGGTGCACCTTTAGTGCGGGAAATGCGGTAATCAAAACAGTTCTGTTAGCATGTTAATGCTAACAGAAAATGTGATGAGCCCTGGCTGGTCCACCAAAATTCCAGATAACGTGAGATGATGTGATTTTCCTCATGATAAGCCAATGTAGCGTCTTGAGGACAGTTTTGAGGCTGTAGCTTGAAGGCCAAATTTTTAATTAGCTTCGAAACACATCCATGAAACAGTAGCCTCGGATACTCACCCAAGGGGCGCCCCGGGGTGCTTTACTTCCATTCCGAATCCCGTCTTGTTAGCGCCAATATGGAGGCTGACATGAAGCGACGTCTCTTCAAAAAAAGTCAAGTCTCAACTATTTCCACAACACCTTGGACGGATGCGCTGCGAGGAGCCGCAACAGATGGAGGAATTCACTTGGAGCCGCTGGGCGTTTTGGGGTGAAGATAGTCTAATCAATGGGGACCCTCCAGGCTATCAGGATCTCCAAGCGTACGCTGGCTGGAGCTGAGCTCCAGGGGGCGCATGTGGCTTCTTTTCAACTAAAGATCTTTGCCAGCACTGGAGGCCAGGTTAGATATTCTCTCTGTGCTGCGTGGCAGGCGCGAGACCCTTTGAGCCGCCGAAGAGTATTTGGACAATCCCTCTCGATTTCCTGCGAGGGCTGATTGGAGTCAAGGTTCGTTTGGAAAGATGGGGGAGGCGGAAATCCTCGCCGTATGCCGGGAGACGGCCGTGGCCGCTAATGAGCGGGTCTCGCTACTATCTGCTGTCGCACATTACACCCAAAGGGGCGAAACATGATATTACAATCAATCATCTTGCATTTTTTTTAAGACCGGCTGTAATGATAATATAACAAGTAATGCAGTGCTTTTGCTTAAGGGTGCATGAGAAAATCCAAGATCGGTGACGGTTATTTAAGGCAGTGATGCTCAACCTAATGTTGATGATGTACTTCCTGTGATATTATATATATATATATATATATATATATATATATATATATATATATATGTATTTACACTAAAAATCATTTACAATGCAGGAAAGCTGCTAAATACATAATATTTTGCACTATCATCTTCATATGTATGCAGTTTTTTCCGCTCCATTTACTCCATAATATGCTCAGAATGTAAGTCTATTCATTTATTAGTTGTTCATTATGATGGCGATTATTGCTCTTACTGTTGGTTTTATTGCCTACTTTATTATTTGCTCGCTTGTGGAATGTAGTCTGCTTGGGGAAGTGAACAGAAAATGAATTTCATTGTGTAGTATTACTATCCATAGGAATAAATTGATATAATAACTCTAATCAGGTGAAAAAAATGTATTTAAAATGTAAAATTGAATTTTATTAAATGTATCTCTAGTTGTATCTCTAGGCGTATTTTGTTCAACAACTCCAGAAGATAGACCCTGCCACATTATATTTTATTTCTGTCTTGACACTAACTAGGCTCAACATATTTTTTTCCCCTTTTGCAGAGCAGTTTTGTGAATCATTGACTTAATTTGAGATTTTTTTTTTCATTGTACAAGTCTATCCCATGGACGTGGAGCAACCATTTTTAGTAAACAATAATATAACATTATTATTATTATCATCGGGTACAAATATTCAATGCATTGATGGCCTTTTAATCGTATTGTATCTATACTATCGCTGTACTATATAGGGCAGCTCAAACGAGACAAAGGATATCGACCAAAAACAAACGTCCACTATTTTGGACACCAATGGGTCTCAGGAGGTTATGAGCTGGTAGCTCGTGTGGAGTACGATTTGATGCCACATTCCCATTTCAGTTTTGTTTTTTTCAAAACACTTCTGGCAAAAAGCACAGCAACAAATCTATAGATGCTCCCAAGTCTGACGTCTCCTGAGATATTCCTAAGGCTTGCGAGATACCATGCGCAACCGTGTCCCAAGATTGATTTTATTCTTCTGCGGAAAATTGTACAGCCTCTGGGGTATTCAAAAGTGTTAGCTAACTATGAAGCAAGCGAAACTAAGACATGGCCAACAAACTATTTGAAGCGTCTCCACAATCCACAGGGCGCCCCAACGTCCCCCCGGCAATAGCGAGAGAAGGAATAGAATGATTGGAAACAAAGTCACAGCTAACTGGCGGGGGAGTCAAAGCTGTCAGAGCGAAAGCTTTGATGCCATGGCGGGGAAAAAAAAAAATGTCAGCGCCATGCTAGAGCTTCACGGAGCAGCAAGACCGCGACCTTTTCAAAGTGGGCTGATTTTACACTGGAAAACTACGAAACACCCACATAAGCAAAACGTAAACAACACTGTAAATGAGAAAATGGCGTCCGTCTAACAAAGAAGCAGTCGCTTCGTTGATATGAAGAGAACGTTCAGTTCGACTTCCAGATTTTCTGTCTAACTGTCTAACTTAAAAGTCTAACTGAATGTTTTTTTTAATGGACAGGTATAGTATGTTTTTCTTTTCAAATTAAAAGCAAATTAATTGGAAGATCAAGGAACTAGCTAATCTACTCAAAATTTCTGCTTTCAAAAAAAAAATACATATACCAAATCTATTCTGTTCTCCAAATGATATTACACTGCTCAGACAGGAAGTCCTTCAAACGAACTACCGCTATCACGCAGCATCAGCGCACCTATAATTAGCCTCCCTCCCTCCCAGGTCTCCCCCTAATTACAAAAGAATTAAATGGCGATTAGAAAGCAGTAATTTAAAGTGTTCCAGGGTTTGCCCAGCGGCAATATGAACCCAAAACCCCGCCCTCCCGCTGGTGATGCGTGGCTAAAGTGATAGATCTTTGCGTCTCTTTTGCAGGATCTTTACAGGAAAGACTGCAACCTGGCTGCCCAGCTGCTGCAGTGCTCCAAGTCTCATTACCGAGCTCACAAGATGTCTGAGGTGAGCAATACACACACACATATATATATATATATATATATATATATATATATATATATATATATTATATATATTATATATACATATATATATACATATATACATATATATATACATATATACATATATATATATATATATATATATATATATATATATATATATATATATACATATATATATATATATATATATAAATATACACACACACATACACACATATACACATATATATATATATATATATTATATATATATATATATATATATATATATATATATATACACACACATATATATACATATATACAGTATATATATTGTTCTATCAATTTCAGCCTCTAAACAGTAATTTTTTGCAGAATTCTGATTATTATCAATGTGTATATAAAAAAAGAAATTATGAATCAAAATATGAAGTTTAAAAATGACTTACTTATTATTTAAGCCTATTCCGTGACTTTTTTTTTTTTTTTCCCCCAAACTAGTAAAAGAATCATCAGGGAAATATTACAGCATGTTCTGCATTTCAGATTTGAAATAAAGGGATGAAAATTGAACCATCTGATGAATTGATACATCAAGAAAATGATTGAAAGCTTAACCCATCATCAAAATAATCATTAGTTGCATCCAACAATTCCAATGTGATTCAAATTAATAAAAATAAAAAATCCAAGTCAGTATTTTACCCCACAAAATGTGTTGTATACATTGGGAGCAACAAAGATGAAAATGAAACATCAAGCATAATTTAATAGCTCTCACAATTTGAATGTTCCTCTTTGTAAAGGGTAGAAAAAGCATCGCTAATGTTCCCACTAATGAGTCATATTTGCACAATCGTTTGCTAATGTACTTAAAACCATCCATTTTCCATACCACTCATCCTGAATAATAATATCAACAAATATCATCCAACACACTCCCCTTCATTATCCTCCAGTGGACATATTTCAGGTAACATCGGAAAAGAATCCCGATAAAGTCCCTCAGAGTGTAACATCAAACGCGTTTGAATCCCAACAAAGCTGCGCGTTTTCATTGAACTCTGGACTGAACTACTTTTGAACCGTAACGAAAGGACTCATCTGCGAGAGGAAACACGTTTTATCTTCCTTTCGATTTTACGGACATCCTTTGGATACGCGGTAATACTCTAATACCACCGAGGGCAAAAATCCCCCCAAAACTGCGGTAGAAAAATCGTCAAATTGCTGCCAGGCATAATATAATGACTGCTACTTTTCTCCCCGTTCGTTACCACCGTTCGCATCCAAAATTGGAACGCGACCTGTTGAGGATGCGCGAAATCCAAACAGAACGGCGGCGGTACCGCTAATTAAGATTTGCCTCGGATAACAACAAACGCTGAGCTGGCTCTCTTTAAGCATCCTCACCTACTTTCCATCTGCGTTCCTCCCGGGAATCGGCACGTGCTAAAAATAGACCGGGCGGGCTATTTTATGCCGAGGCCGGCTTCTATTTCTAAACAAAACCCAGTCAGTCATTTATCTTTTCCCCCTTCTCTCTATTTCCATCTGGAGACCCAGAGCGCCGGTTTATTCTGAATCTAAGACACTCCCCGTGGAACCCATACGTATTTGATGGTAGACGGAGGAAAAAGGGACTCTGGGTTAAAGAGAAAACGAGGGCTTTTTGCTTAGGCAAAGGAGGATTAAGAATCGGAAAACGAGGTTGAGAAAAGTGTTGAGGCATCCGACAGGCACTCACCAAATTCATTCGCTACCAAAATGTGGTAATACGTCTTTTTAAATTACTGTTATATCTATCAGTCTTGTTACTCAATATAACAACGATACTCCGGACTACGACGTGGTGTAAACGCTTTACTAGCATGGTGGTTAGTCGTAATAAAAGACGGTACAACTCAAACCGAGATTACCAGTTATGGATTATAACTACGGGTAGCATACCAGCTTAAAATACACCAAATACACCACACGGCATTTCCTCCCAAAAATATAGATATCCCGTAATTCCCCAAATATAAGACGCAACTGTAAATGGGACGAACCCTTAATTTTGGGGTCAAATTCTGGTGTTTCTATGTTACCGTGTATAAGATGCACCAGCACTTTGACAACAGTTAAAAATGATACCGAAACAGAATAAATATCATCTTTCTAAACTCTTCATATTTTCTTGTGTTTATATCTGTGTTATAAATTTGTTTGCACGTTAAGTTTGTATCAGATTTCCCACACTGTGAGCGGTCAGCGAACGCCACGACAGCGTGACGTTGGTTTGCGCTCGAAGCAGTTGTTTTTCCTTTTACTCGCGACGCAGACAGAGTTCATTTTATCATAAATACCCGAAGTTGCGCAGCATCCATGTTTCACCAAGTTTATGATTGCGTGTATACGGTATGCCAAGACCGCAATTGTTACACAAGTCAAATGGAATACCAGTTCCATGTTCTCTAACCGGCTGTGTTTACCCTTGCTATTTCCAGCCATGTTGTGTAAAGTACACATAAATATCGTTTTTATTTTGCCTTTATCGGTTTAGTTTTCAAACCCTTAAAAAAAGTAATGATAAAATGAAAGTTTCCAAAATCCGATTTTTTTCTCCCCGATTCCTTTCAGCTGAAAATGTTGCAAATCGGGCCCAATTTACAATCACGTTTTTTTTTTTTTAACGGCTGCGTTAATCGCCACAGAGAACAAGTTGGTAATTGATGAAATTGAAGGGTAATTTAGTAAGATAAGACAAAATATTCGAAAAATATATACGAATATACGAAAAATACCTGTCATTTATTCACATAAATCTCTAGACTTTATCACTGAAAGAAAGAGGAAGTTAGAATTGTGTTGGGTAACAGTGGAACAAATAAATAAATGGCTGTTGTGTTCAGCGCTTTCTTGACAAGTTCATTAGAGGGGCAAAGTAGTGCAAGTCCCCCGAGAAACACCAGCAGGCCTGCACTGCGCCACAATGAATTACTTTCCAGACCAGAACTAGAAAATGGAAGTCCTAAAGGAGCAGCAACAGACACATATCCAGAAGAGAACCATTTGTGCTCACTTTTGCAAATAAGGACTAAATAAATTTCATGTTAGAGCTTCAACTAAGGAATAATTTAATTCTTCTTTCTCTGCAAACCGGTTATTCAAAAGTATGTTTTAATTTCTATTGCTTTATACAGTACAAAAGTGTGTGAAGTTAATATATTAGTTATTTTGGCAAGTATTCCATCAATTGGATGTTAATAAAGATGTTTTGATTTCCATCCATTTAGTCAAAAAAATGATTTTTTTTCAAACTGTGTAGAGAATGCAGTAGTTTATTCAAGGAATAATCTTTTGCTTATTTTGCTAATCATGAATCAGATATTATAAAAGATCATGCATTAGCATTTTTTTATTTGATGAGTTGTTTGGTCCATAAAGTGGAAGAATAGCAAAGATCGTTGAGCATTTTGACCTAAAACAAAAACAAAACGTTGAATGGCCTATTTTAAAACTGTTTTCACATATAGGGTACAGCACATTATACGGCGCATAGAATAGAAGCTGTTCAAGATGTTCAATATCACTTCTTTTTCCTCAAACCAATACCATTATGCGTTCTCAATTCTTGAGTTACCAATACAGATACCAAGGGCCAATACCACTAGTATTCCCCAAAAAACAATTCTAAACAATTTGAAAGTATATATATCCCAAAATAGCATTTGCTTTAAAATTGCATGCTTCTATTCTGACTAGTTTCTCATTTTGAAACTCCCACAAGAAAGTGACCAGCCACAATCACAGGTACCGATATCGTGAAATTACTACTGATATCTTCCTGATATCGGTACTCGCCCACCCTTTAGTAAATATACAAAATATTGTTCCTCTACTTCATACACTTGAAAGCCTGCCTAGTTCAATTTAAAGAATGAGTGCTACGAAAGCTCCAGTATTCATCAGTCTCGTTTTGTCTTTGCGTGTTTCAGCTGCCACTGGACTTCCAGGAACGCATCAGTTCTCACATGGAAAAAAACAATCAAAGTAGTAGTGAAGCCACCATGGCAATGTGCCACTCCAACTACTCCGATGCGGTGCCCACAGCGATCATCGCAAAAATCCTCGAAAAACCAGATCCGGGAAACAGCTGCCCCGTTACCCGCTCCCCGAGTCCACACCCGCAGGATGGAAACTCCCTTGCGGAACCGGGAAGTAACGATCATTTCAACCGCAGAGTTGCCTGCAAGACGTCCGACCTGTACTGCAGTGATACGGCGCTCTACTGCCCCGAACGCTGGCAGGAAACAGACCGCCGGCAGAGCATCGACCTCCACGGAACCACTTTGCTCCAGCTCCATGCCCAGAACTCCACAGACAGCAACCCGGATGAGGAGGCCTACCACCCCAGCGGCTTCTCCCATCACGAACCGCCGTCGTCCTTCCACCACCACGAAGAGTTCAGCGCCGGAAGCCTCCCAGCCTCCAGTTCCTACTCCAGTTTCAGCCTCGCCTCTGACGACAAGGGCGGCGTCGCGAGCGGGGGTGTACGCACTGCCGGTAGCACTTTATCCACTTCTCACCAGGGTTTGTACATGGACTGGCGGGACGGAGGCGGTGCGGAGTATGAACGCAAAAGCGTGTCTTCCTACGATAAAGACGGCTCAGGTTTCCCCAAGTCCAACAGCATTCAGCACATCGTCCCTTCAAGGAGTCCGCAGAAGGGCTCCTCGCCATCGTACACAAGGACGGCCTCTTGCTTCAGTGAACCCTACCACTCCAGCACCCCTCGTCTGGCCTCCTCCCGCAGCATGGGGTCGACGACCGGTTTAGGTCAGGCGCAGGGCGCCACTCTAGAAAGCAGGGCCGATATCCACGCCCAAGAGGACGAGCTAAGTAGCCGGTGGAAACAGCTGAGTGTGGAAGACGTCAACACGTTCTCGTCTTCCTATCGTAACGTCACCGGCCGGGGTTCCCCGTACAGTTTCTCGGAGTGTCACTACGCCGTGGGCCCTTCGAGCAAGGCCAAGGGATCTCTTTACAGCAGCTTCCAGGAGGGAGATGACGTCTTCCACAGCCACATGCTGGACCAGTCCTTTGCGTTGGGTTCCCCTTCGCCCAGCCGCAGCCCCAAACCGCCGCCCGCGGAGCTTCGCAAACAGAAAAAGAACTCGGCCATCTATCGGGCCAAGGACGGCAATCCGGACGGCGCGTTGCTCTCAGGAAGCTCGAAAGACAAGGAGCGCGCCAAGAAGGACTACATCAATCTGAGTGCGGGAAGTTCGGCAGAGTCCTTACACCAAAGCCCCTTAGAAGCCTCCAGTCTTCAGCATTACCCGAGCCCCAAACCGAGCGTCCGGCCTCGCCCGAGCTCCAGCTCCGCCCTGAGCGCCGTCGGCCCGGCGCTCCCCAAGAAGACCTCTCCAAGATACCAAAAATTTGGCAGCACCGGGCTGACTAGGAAGGACAGTCTGACCAAGGCGCAGCTCTACGGCACGCTGCTGAACTGAAACAGCGAAGGAGCTTGTCCTTTATGCATGATGGTAATTACTAGCCTTCTGTACTGTCTCAAATCTTCTCTAAGCATACTTGGTGTGACAAGGGTGTTCGGTGTTTTATGTATCCTAGCCAAGGCATGTTTCATGGAGTCTGCGACACTTTTTCTATCGTACGTCATATTTAAGTGTAGCTCCTAGCTAGCTGAGATGGTGTAGCAATTCAGTGATATTATTTGATTGATCTTTAGAGCTACTGGGAGGAAACCACCCTCAGCAAGACCGACCATGGACGTACTGTGCTTTGTGCTAAAACTTTGATACTGAATACTGTTAGTAAAACCAGCAGGACATTTAACTCTTCTAAAAAATAATTAGTAAGTAAACGTAGAGCATGTATAAGGGGAGAATATTTTTCATAGCCATTTTTTCATTTTGTAGTATTAAATTTCAAAGACGACAGTAAGTTTGGAAAGTAAACCCATTGTTACTCAAAATGCAGAGGCGGGCGGTCCATGAGGACAGAAGGACCGTGTCAATGCATCACTTGCCAACGAATAATATGAATGGTGAGAAACACCTCATCAAAAACTCACAAAAAGTGTGTTTTCATCCAGTGTATCCGCAGTCGTCAGGGAACGACAGATTGTCTCCATTGATCCGTCACTGATGGACGACCGTTTTCAGATGAACGACGAATGAGAGGAAATCTACATAAAACACAAACTAAGCAGTAATTGCATTCGTCACTTCCTGGGAGAGGTCAGCGGGAACCGACAAATTAGTTGTCAGTCCGTCTCCTGTTTTGCCAATAGGGAACGAGAAACCTAAAAATAAGATGAATGAAGGATTGACGGATAGTGAGTTTTTGTCTTTTGTTGTATTTGTCTCAGAGGAGAGCGGTCGGTCGGGAACCGACGGACTTTTCGTCGGTCCGTTACTGACAGACGCTCCTTTTTCCGAGTAAACAATCTACGACAAGAATCAAAAAAAGACGGACAAAGTATTGACAGAAATTGGGTTTTTGTCCGTCAATGGATTTGTCACTAGGCGGCAAAGGTAGTCCCTGATGGAGGCCGCTTCTGCCGGCGAGTGTTAAGTACCAATGATGGACAAAACCCAACTTTCCGTCAATTTTTTTTTTTTTTTTTAGGTTTCTCACCCGAAAGACAGTCTGTTTGTCTTGATGGGTAAACGTCGGTCTGCCACTGAGAGACAGACGTTTTGCTAAGGACGTACGGACAAGAAACTTTAAAAAAAAAGACAGATTTTCATCCATAATTGTATTCATTTTTAGGTTTCTCACCCGAAAGACAGTCTGTTTGTCTTGATGGGTAAACGTCGGTCTGCCACTGAGAGACAGACGTTTTGCTAAGGACGTACGGACAAGAAACTTTAAAAAAAAAGACAGATTTTCGTCCATAATTGTATTAATTGGCAGAAGTTCACCAGTCCGTCACTGACGGATGTCCGTTTTGCCGAAAAATGAAGATTTTTGTCAAATTTCCAGTCCCGGTGGCTCCGAAATGATTACGGAAGCGCGGGTAAACTAAAACGACGGAGCGAGGGACTGACAATTGAAAACAATGGCGACCAAACGATGACGGAAACACCCCCCAAGGCACCGACGAATGACGGGCCAGCAAAAATTTGCATAATGCCCACCTCCTGTCAAATGAACTAAAACAGGACTGAACTCATGTCTCAAGAATAATATTAAAAACCCCCAAAAAACAATGCAATGATTCCAATGCGGGCTGCAAGAGTTTTAACACAACTCAGCTGGACTTTTGTCTTACTTTTTATATACAGTATATGAAAAAGAAGATTTGATCCATAAATGTGATGCTGTATCGCACAATCATTATCCACATAGCAGGACACTGGTTAAGTTGCCTTAATTCCGTTCAGTGGGGCACAACTTTGCAGAAACTATTGAGTGTACATACTGAATATCTGTTGTATGGATACTGTAGTGTCTTCTTCCTGCTTGGTGGTGTCTCGGCAATGGAATGAGCCTCTTGTGTGAATGTATGGAAACAAGACTGGAATAATAACGCTTTTAGTCCGTTTGATATCATTTGGGAGCTTTTTGGCCCTATTTGGCAACGGACAGTAAAGCAGATTTAATTATGAGATTTGTGTAAGCAGGAATTGTGTAAAATAAGTCAAAAATATATATACGACTCGGACATAGGATCAACCAAGCGTGCCAACCAAGACTGTCCAATTAGGCGTTCTACATTTTGGCTCCTGCTAAATAATGAGATCACAAGTCATTATTTTAATAAGGTTTCTCTGTGTTTGGAGGTTGTAAGTCATTATTTTCATTTGAGTGAATTCTATTAAAATGACATAGAGGATCATCACAAGACACAGAAATGGGCTTCCACTTCCCTCGTGTTAATTAACTTCTTTTTATTGTGCAAGTAAGGCTACCATAGGGCAAATGTAAGTTTTGCCGCCTGAGTTTGTGGTTTTTATGCTAGTGAAGAACAGCTCATCAAAAAGAACTTGGCAGAGATTTTAAAGTCATGTTTCTACCTCTCCTTTTGCGCTGGCTTCAACTGTTTTTCAGCATTTCGAAAATGTCACCCTTACTCGCGCTATTTTTTCCAACTTTTTTTTGAAAATCCCCAACCTTACATTTATTTGCTACGAGTGAATGCTTTGTAAGTCCGGTTTAGAAAATCTTCAAAATGAGTTTTACCCCCCGTGCAAATTTAATGAAAGAATAGATGGTATTTTTGTTGAGGTGATACAATTTATCTAGTTATAATTTTTCTACTCAGTTGGTATATTTATGGAATGTGTCCATCAGCCCAAGGAGGAAGTTCAAGTGGGTCTGTCCAGTCCTACCTCCTACAGTCCCAGTAAAAAAAAAAAAGAATGTGAACATGTCCGTGTGATGCATGATTATATATTTTTTGCTGTATTTATTTAATAAAGATGAGTCTTGGGAAAATAATGTTCATGTACTGACATTTTTCCTTTAAATCCTGGTGCTTATTTACAGTTTTAACATTTTTTTAAGGTTTTGACTAAAGGGTGTTCTAAAATTGGCTGTTTCTAAATGAATGAAATACTAAAGTAAGCAATTATTTTAGGTAATTAAGTACTAATGTAATTGAGTTTTAACATGGACATTCAGTTGGTTTTGCAAAAGAAAAATCAATATTTCATTATTTACGAATGGAGGTTGGCCATCAGCCAAAAATAATTGGCCAGATACCTTTTATTTGTCCTTTATTTTAACTTTTTATTTGTATGTACTCTAACCCTTTACAGCAGTTGTCATATTGTGGCCTTGTCAATAAAATAAGAGTAACAGTAAACAGTAATAACAATAATAAATCATAAAATACTGGTCAAATATGTTTTTTTTCATGGAGAGGAGCTGTCACCCTTGACTGATGCTTACCTAATATAAACCAAGTGAGCACTGTAATGATAACGGCGACCATTGGATGGCAGTGTTTCCACACTTATAACACAGCTATTATCTACATGCATTCAAAGTAAGGAATGGAAGTCAATCTTTCATATGAGATTTAAACATAGCACACAAAAGTCTGTTGGCCTTGAAAGGTGAGTGAAAATGCTAAAAAATACTTGCCCTCAAGGGGTTTGCTTTTCCAATAATGCTTGGCACTGAAAGAGTTAATTTTCGAAAAAACAAGGGAGTTGAGAATTGACCTGGATGTTTGAAAATATAATTTAGTATAGTGCGACATAAATTAAGCATACGTGTGTTACATACGACACCCATTCAACTCATTTATAAGAAAAACACATAATGACAATAATTCATGTCCTTGGAACGTCACCATGCAAAGCATTCTGGGAATCGAACAGATTTTTTTTGTTTGAACAAAATAGAAGGGAATAGGTACCAGGCCGGCGTATCAATATTGAAAAACCATATCTAATTGACACCTATTGAAATGCATTGGAAACAAATGCTATTTTATTCATGATCAATTTTTCAGTTGGCCGGGTCATCAGTAATCCGTATTATTTTTTTCTGCCATACAGGTTGGGCCTTAGTTGAAAAACAAGCGTGAATGACAATCACCCTCAAAATAGAGCATAGAAAGTAGTAAGATCACAAGCATTTGCACGCCGTTGCTCTTTTGTTGACGGGTGGGATTTTTTTTTGGACAAAGCTGACAAGCGCTGACAGATGCGCGCGATTCATTTCACGTTCGTCTCGCACCGGCTGAGATGTTGAGGGAAATGTCACATCAGAGCCGCTGAGAACAAAGTCGCATCAAGACACAAAGAGAATTTTGCTTTTAAAGATAATGACTGAGAGGAGTTCCTGATTCCGCCGTGCCCCAGAGATCCAGTTCCATGTCTTACTCTTCACCTACCTAACATTTGACGTTCATCCTCAGTGCCAGATCTTGATTTGGCCGGCCCAGTCGCAGGTGGCGGCGGCGGCCGGCAGGACGGGATGTTGGGCCACGCACAGGCACGGCTGGTTGTGCGCTTGCAAGGAGCGAAGCGGCCGAGCGTTGTGGTAGTCGTAGAAGTGGGCGGAGCCGGTGGCGCTGCCGGATGCTAAAAGACTTCCGTCCTGGGAGAATTCGCAATGGACCGCGTATCCCTCCACCTAAGAGAGGACCAAGTTCACACACGTATAGTCATGCGGTATTTCGAAAAGTCACTTATCTCAGGTCTTGAAATGCAAGGGTGTTCAAACTCAGTCCTCGAGGGCCGGTATCCTGCACGTGATCACGCGCGTCAGGGAAAGAAACCCCGGAAAACGTGAAGGATTGCAGGCCCTCGAGGACCGAGTTTCTTTAGGGAAAGAAAGTGCGACATTACGAGAGCGTTCAAGTTAGCATTAGCATCTAGCTTGGTCATGCTACCAGTTTTTTACCGTTTAGTGTAGAGCGAGGTGAAACATACAACTGGGTGTCGACGGAAATATTTTGCCATCAAATAAATTTCATTTGCAAGCATTTGGGAGTGAACACATGGTGCCGTTTTCAACCTCTATCTGTTTTGACGATCTATAATCGTTTTTAGCTTCTTAGTGTTTTTTACTTCATCCTTTTTGTTAGATGTTCCTCGATCAATGGCCTAAATTGGGTCGAAATTGACTTCCAGGGGTTAATAGGTTCTAGGGGGCGCTACTGAGTCATTTGCAATAAATTGTGCAAAAAAAAAACTTAGTATACTACTTAAGTTTCATGGGTTTTTCCTGAATTTTAATACCCTCAAAATTGCTTTCTTTATAAATTTCTTGTTGCCGCGGCAACAGTGTGATACAAAAAATGTGTCTTTTGCCATCCTCATGGCCTAAACCCTCGGCATAAAACTCTCGAGCCTCGAGGGCCGGTATCCTGCATATTTTCGATCCTTCTCTCTCCAACCCAGCTGATTCAAACGATTAGCATCATTTTCAAGCTCCTGCAGAGCTTGCTGACAAACTTATCATTCGAATGGGGTGTTTTGGAGAGGTACATTTGGACAAACATGCGGGATACCAGCCCTCCAGGTCCGGAATTTGACACGTGTAGCCCAAACACTCACCCGAGCAACTTTTAGCGTCAGGTTGACTCAGAAGCACAGAAGCCACGCCCTTTTTTGGAAAAGTCAGAAGATTTAGCCTGAACAACGTCAGGTGATCAGCCTGACAAAGAGAATCTGCCAAGCATCCTCCGGTTGCACTATAAATTATCTTCTGCTTAATTGCGACTGTATCTCAAAAGACAAACTATAAAAAATGAAAGAATCAATATGCACAGATATTATTATCATGCTGCGATCTCATTATCTTATCTAATCTATCCCCTGGCGGGACACAATTAAAAAGTGTGATGATAGTGTGCTTGCATGTGAGGTCATCCATCATCCCCACAATTTGTACACACCATATATGTATATCCGATAGTGGCTTGGCGTGTATGTTCCGAAAGTTGCGTTTCCTGACTCATGACACTTCCTTTGCACGCTTTTAATTGCGTGTCTGCACATCCGAGAAAATCGCTATTTTTTTTTTCACTATCGATCTGGGTGAAGGCCCCTGCTAATCGTTCCCCGAGGCCAGCGTCAATCGTGACCTTATGTCCTTCGTAACGTCGCCTCTTGTTCATCCTGTAGGGCCGCTGGGAGGAGAAGAGGGCCACGTAGTCGCCGTTGGTCTGGGCTGCGAAGCAATCCTCCTGCGGATGAAGAGCCAGGCTGGGACATGTGTAGCGCTCCTAAACACCGGTGGGAAATCTCATTAGCGCAGTGGAGCATCAATTTAAGCCACCCATTGTCCTTTAAATGAATGCATCTTTTCGTGGCTAAAAAAAACCACCCAACTCTATACAAAATTGTTGATTACTTCCAAAATGGCCGCCACGTAGGCCAGTCTGATAGCCTGTTCTAATCTTGTAGTGAATAAATGAGAATAATAGCCCTAAGCCGGAGATACGTTTGTATTTTTTTTTTTTAGACTTTTTGAAAGACTAGTATTTATCATTTTTAACTCATTCAATGCCAGGGACATATTTTCACGTTTTTTTAAGAGTTCGGATAATACATTCCGGATACTATCATATCAAATAGATATTTAAGTACATTATGGGCATGAATTTCAAGATAGTTAAGTATTAAATTGATACTGAGTATCTGGGATTGAATATCGTTTAAAAAGCGTGAAAATACGGCTATGGCATTGAATGAGTGAATAAGCCACTATAAATTTCAATATGCAAAAAAGTCACATCAAAGTACATTTTTTAATATAGTTGTAGACCGAATCATTTTTAATTACATAGGGCATCATAGGAGACTGACATGTTTTGCGGGCTTTTTTTTTTCTTTTCCCAGATTTACTTTACGAAATGTAGAAGTAGAGAAATGCTTTTTTCTGCTCCTGAACACAAATTCCAAAACTTTTAAAAGGGATAGTCCCCTATTGAGGCCTTTTCAGACGTAAAAAGTTACTATTTTGGATAAAAATGATGTAATCACTTTTTTATCAATTATTTTACATTTTACATATACGATTAATGCTTAACACATTTTTGCACTCGTTTTGCCAATTGACATCTACAAGATGAGCTGTGACTGGTCGTTACCTGAGTTTTCATGACATGTGGTCAATTCCAGGAAACAATATATAGTAAAATGTATTTAAAAAGTATGAAAAATACATGATGGATAATTATCAAATGAATTAAAGACATAATATTTTTGTTGCTGCTGAAAATGGCTAAATAAATGGACTTGAATGCACTTTAATGACCAGATCTATTCTTTGGAGAACGCTTACATGGTAGATCTGGTTGGAGACCTTGGCGGTGGAACGGAAGTCCCAGGCGATCAGCGTACGATCCGCAGAGTCCCTGCTGACGCAGTCGGAGCTTGTGATGACGTCCAGGCCGCCTCTCAGGAAGAGAATGGCCAATGTTTGCTGGATTGCTGCTCTGTACACTTTTACTACCTGGGGGGGAGGAGAAGATTTACTTGCCAAAAACTGGACAAATTGTTGTATTTTTATTGTTATTTGATTAGCCAGGCTCACCTGACGTGGCTCACCGGTATGTACCGTATTTTCCGCACTACAAGGCGCACCTAAAAGCCTTATTTTTTTTTTTTTTTAAAAGCTGATGGCGCGCCTTATAATCAGGTGCGCCTTATATATGGATCAATATTGAGATTGGGATTCGTAGAAGGGGAATGAAGTGATAAAGTAAGCTTTACCTGTTACTTTTGTGTGTTTACAGTTGAACAAAGTTGGTCATATTGACATTGAGTTATTATGCTATTGAGAGTTTAGAGTAATTATTTGAGTTATTATTGTTATTACTTTGAGTATTACTATATTGTGATTGAAAAAGTCTTAAAATATGTCATTAATTGAGGGCGCGCCTTATAATCCGGTGCATCTTATAGTGCGGAAATTACAGTACTTAACTGTGGCATTTAAAAAGATAGGCAAATTATGATTTATTTATTATTATTTAACTTTTTTTTTTAAGAATTACAGCATTAATATTTCGTTTTTAATTCACTCTTTGAGTCCGAGACATTTTTGAACATGGTTTTAGTCAAACTTAAAAATATTTGAAAAAAAAAAACTATAAATGTCTAGCAGGGATTTAGTGTCTGGACTCTTTAAAATGTGTCAAAATTATTAAATTATTTTTCATGTACCTGTAATTTCAAAAACACATTTTTCACTTACTGTCGAATGAAAATGGCGTTGCATATGCTAGAGACTCAGGATATCTTTAGTCGCCCCTTTAGCAAACATTTGAAAAAATAAACTGGAAAAAAAAGGACAAGGGACTGAATGTCTGGACTCTTTTAAAAAAAAAAGTAAAAATACGTCTTTAGGATTGAATGAGTTATAAATGCGTGTTGGGTTTATTCCTCCCATTAAATCGATTAAAATCGTAACCATCCAGAATGATTGAAGAAAATCGAGATTTTTTTTTTTTTTTTGGGTCATATCTCCCATCTTTAGCTGACACAATTGCTGGACTTGCATAGGACCTGAACCCCCGAAAGGAACACGATTCCTCCAGCAGAATATCATCTGTCAGCATCCCGATTGTGAATGAAATGCAAGATATTACCATATAAAACAGTCCATTAAGCTTTACAGCATCATTAAGTTGCAGCACCACTAAAACAATTTACGAGCGCGAACCGAAGTTCAAGAGCAACAATTAGTGCCGTAACATGTACATTTACTGGGATTTAGGCGAGAATATGAGGCTTTTCGCGACATCCTCCTTCATGCGCGCGATTGTACAGTACAGGATGTGTTCACGGCCCACCTGCCTTTGATTTGGAAAGGTCAAAGCGCAGCGGGTGAAGCGCAGTCAATAAAGATGATAGATGTGCGGTAAGGAGGTTAATATGTTTGACCTTGCAGCAACGCGAATCCCAGGCATTGACCACTGAACTGTAACCTCCGCACAGGAAGACCTCGGGGTCGGAGGGATGCGATACAGCACACATCACCTTGAACTGGTTATTCGCTCGGACGACGCGCCGGCCTGCTCGGAAAAAGAAACGGGAGAGGGAGGAGAGAGGAAAGAACAAGATGAATGCCTTTTTCTTTAATAATACATTCTTCACGTCTCTGATCGGCGGGGGGGTGTCTTGAATTATGCAGCACGGAGCCAAACTCTATAATCATTCATGTGTCAGCTTTTCAAAATTAAAAATGGGCAAACTACATTTTAAAACCACACTCGCCAAGCGCGAGGAGAGGGAAAAAAAAAAAAAGTTCCCCCGATATTTCACTTCACTTCAACGACATATGACTTTAAAGAGCATTCAAAATGAGGAAATGTCAAAAATGTTTAAAATTAAAGATGTCCCTTTTTCATTTGATTTCATTCAGACGCCAAAATCCTCCTGACAAATGATGGAAGGAAGCACTTAAATTTAAAGGACGGTCATTTTTTTTGTTTTGTGTAATGACGAATACGAAGAATACGGCACTCTTGACATTAAAATAAAATGTTTTTCGATATTACGGATCAGCGTCAGGGGTTTGAAAACGCCTTCAAATTCATTTATTTTTATTGTTTTGATTTTCGTTTACTACGCTATAAATGAATACTGAAGTGATCCAGACTATGCAGCAACATGCAAACAACCGTTGAAAATGTTATTCAAATTAAAATATGCATATTTTGTGCATCTTGTGGGTTTTGCTTTACGACCTGCAAAGACTTTCAGTTGACAGTTGTGCATTATGAATTATTATTAATGTTTGAGAACGTTTGAATTCTCAGTAGTTTTTAAACTTTTGACTGGTACGGTAAATATTTTATATGGCGGTTATTTTGCAAATGCAGATTTTTCATGAAGGCCGCTTAATTCACTTGGACGGCTGCAGTAAAACGATGACAAAACAGATGGCGTTTAAATTTGGCTTCAAACGGATACTTGTTTACATATTTTCAGCAGTAAAAAGTTATCATTTGGTCTGTGCTATTATTTTTCGTGTACAATTAATACTTTTAAAACCACTTTTTTTTGCCAAATGCTGTCAACTGAAAATGACATGTTTATTGAAGGCTCGAATCATGACCAATCACAATTAAGCTTGGCAACTGTTGTGTCATTTCCAGTTGACAGCAAGAGGCAAAATGGCCGCCCTCTGACATGCACAAAATTAATGCTTAATTAATATTCGACAAACCCTATATTAATCACAATGCTGTTTTTAGACTGCTTGGGTTACATTGAATATATTACTGTAAACAAAAAAAGCTTCAAGTAGAAAGTTTTAACTTCTAACCATCTTTCATATTAATTCATGGGTCATTTCCTTTCATTTTAGTGTAAGATATGACCAAAACATTTCTGCCTTATATTGTTTTATCGTAATACTGATTAATTTGGTGCTGGTGCTTGATAAAAAAAAGTATGTGGGAGTGGACCCTGAAAAATTAATCACACAATAAATCACAATATCGTATGTTTGGGTTGAATATTTCCATTTGAATAATTTTCCAAATCGTTCCGCCCTGCAGTCTATAAAAAAAAAGTCAAAACATGTTCAATATTCTCTATTCAATTTCATTCCAGTGACAAGGAGAAAGCCCCTGTCAATTGCGTGCACAATATTGTCCAAGTTGCGTCCAATCTTGTCCAAGAATGAAAAAAAAAAAGGAGCATTCCTTCTCTAAATCGATAAATAAAACGTCACCCCCGAAAACAACAGCACAACACTCGCGGCATTTGGATTTAATTACTGCCGCGAGGGTGCGGATAATAATTTGTGCTCGTACCAGGCAACAAAGTCCAAACTATGCGACAGCGCCCTGTCAAAGGCTATGCAAAGCAGCACACCTCAGGCTTCACACGGCGCCTCATTAATTTCAAACAAACAACCCAACACACGCGGCGAGCAAAACTCAAGTCATGACACTATTCTTCCGGAATATTCCAATCCAAAGCTTCAGAGAAGCGGGACGCGGCTAATAAACTATAGCGAGGACGGCCCAGTCTTCCTCTTAATGGCGGACTATTCTGCGGGCTGCAAAATTCGATCGCATCGATCCAAAGTTTTTCACAGGCGGATTTGTGGCCCTCCCCTCGCTCGCTTCTAGTTTAATTGGCTTAGCCGCAGCTTGCTAACTCGTATTTGCGCATCAGCGGCCTTGTCATAATCAAGAGCGACGTGTCATGTTTTAATTAAGGGGAGATCAATTAGATGGGTGAGAAGACCTTGCAAGTGATCACAGAGTACAGCGATGACACATGTGAGGGAGGGATGATTGGGGATGCTGGGAATAAGGGGGAAGTAGGAGCTGACGGGGATGGGATGGATATTTAGCCACAAGATGAAACAAGATGCTGCAGCCATACAGGCTTCGCGTTAGGGGGTTTTAACAAGGCGACAAACATCACAACAAACAAAAAAACAAACTTAAAATTAACCTCATTCTTTGATCTAAACCACCGGAAGCACGTGCAGAAAAACAAAACAAAAAAAAATGTTCAAATTGTTCTTGCAACAAGAGCAACAGCCACTAGCCACCTCTGGTGACCTTGCGGTGACCTTGAACAAACCCAGGAGGAGACCAAAAGAGCAGCTTTTTTTTTTTCGTGGGAACTTGCAAGCGTTCGTAAGCAAAAGGGGCATAAAAACAATACAAAATAGACCATTTATATACAGTAGTTGGCAAAAAATTGTTTTGCAAGGTTTCAATGCAAAATACAATTGTATACGATTATTTGATGTACTCCATTCCAGAAAATATTCAATCGTGACCACTAAGTACAAGACAACTGATCAAAAGAGCATATATCTTTGCGGAAACTTGCAAGCATTTCTAAGTGATAAAAAAAAAATCAAACAAACCACAGTAATTGGCTCATATACAGTAGTCATAGTAATTGTAGTTATATACCTTATAGTAGTTGTCAAAAAAATCATTGTAATCGTTTTCAATGCAAAACACAATTTTAAACGATTATTTAATTAACTGATTCTGATTCTAGGAAATTATTTTAATGTTTATAACAATGATTTTAATAACCGAAGAATCAATTGATTAGTTTGTTGATTATTTGGTAAAATGGATAAAACAAAGTTTCAACTTCCATCCGTTTTTTATTTTGTTTTGTTTTTCAAATTGTCAATGCAAAAACCTAAATTAACAAAGATTTAGTAATCGGTAGTGTTCCATATCGAGACCACCAGCACTTTTAAATCATAACTACCAGAAAAAAATGGCAGATCATTTTACATTTTGTATACATCCCAACATAGCATTTTTTTAATCCAAAACTGCAATCAACTAAAGTCAATTTTCGATTCCCCTCATTTCTAATCTGTAGGTCCTGATCATAAAACAGCCACAAACGGGCGGCAGATACTGATATGACCTACATTCACATGTATTGACCTTGAAATAAGGCTGATATCGACACTGATACCTCGTATTAGTGGTTAGTAGTAAACGTTGATATTCTTTCCAAAGAAAACGCCTGAAAACGTTTTCTTTTGCTTAAGAGGCAGAAAAATAACCCTAACACTGATAAGTACTTTTTTTGGCCTTGTTACAGACTCAGTTATTTGCTAGATGAATGCAATCAAACCAGAACTTGTTAACGCCTTTAGGTATAAAAGAGAAAATGAGTCAAGTGGGCAGCATAAAGGCAGGAACCCAAAAGACACATGTAGCGTGCGCTCGCACACACACACACGCACGCGCACACACACAGACAGCAGCCAGGGAGCGTTGGCACGTTTCCCTCCGTCAATCTCTGCCAAGGAGCATGTCCAAGGTGGAGCTCAACAGCTGCCACTTCACTCTGATGGCCTGCAGAAGAAACTCTCTGCAAGTCCCACTTTCTTTTTCATTCTTGGCATCTAACATGTTTATGTTCCTGTTTCTTCCCATTGTGTGAATTTGGCTTGTCTTTCCTCCCTATAGTCCCTCCGCACTGCTGCTGTGAGCACCTCCCTGCCCCCAACTAGGGGTGAAAACGCCATTCTGTGAATGAAATTGGACATAGGACCAAGTGTGAAGATGGCTAAGGAAAATGCGCTTCCATAGTGGCACACCGGAACCTCAATAACAGCAGTCACAAGAAGGGGGTGTGAAGGGGGACGTTAACAGGTATCCGAACAAGAGTAAACACCTCAGAACTGTGAAACAACTGTGAAAAAACAAATTTTGCATTCCATCCGTGCGAGGAGATTCGTCATTTTTAGTTGCGCTAACCGAATATAAAAGCCGAATCATTAGTGTCGAAAAAATGTGGATATTTTTTAACGAACGGGAGGCCAATTACGGGTGGCTCTTGGGCCGCCGCCGCGGTCGGATTAGCTATAGCGTTAGAAGGAGTCAAAGCCGGGGGTTTTCGCCACATCCAATTACACTGCAATTGTGCAGAAACAGGACTGGAATCCCCGAGTCCCTTACTGATATGCGGCTAAATTGAATTGGCTTCATTTAGCGCGCCGATGTGCGAGCAAGCGCCGTTTGAAACAAATAAAACCCTCAGCTGCCATTAAAGTGTTTTAATTTTTAAAGGGTATGAAAATGAACAGAATATCAGATGGAAAAATATTGCACTTGGTGCATTGGGTTGATACGTGCGTGGGGGTGGATGGGTTAGGGGGCGCTTAATGAAAAGGATAAGGGTTTTAAGATGAGTTTGTGACAAATATCATTATGTTAAAATGATAGAAGAAAAAATGTCGGTTAAGCATCGCCTGTATTTGTAAATAAGCCAGAACTAAGCTGTATGCTAATGCAGTAGGAAAGTAATAATATTAAAAAAAATATTTGTTTAAAAAAAAAAAGACCCCGAGGTCATACATGTGAATCCAATTTAAAAAAAAATAAAAATCAGAGCAAGTATGCCTTTTTATGCAGCAAGTTTTCAGAAAGGAATTTAGTTTAACCTGGGTCGATAGTGGACGTTAGAGAGTCGTATACGCCCACTTCTTGTGCACTTAAAACAAATCTGTAATCACTTTTAAGGGCAATAGTGTGAGATGATTTTGAAATGCTAATAAAGTTTCGGGAGTCATAGTTTGTGATTGCATGAATCCTTTCAAGGGCAACTTCCAAAACAATCACAATAGAAATATTTGTGTCAAAACCACCAAGTGGCGCTAGCGCCCAATTTATGACATTTGCAAGCCTTTCAATGACTTTGGATAGGCTTAGCCTTGACTCCCTTAATGCAAAAGCCTGCAAAAGTCATCATACTCTAATTATGACATCATAAATACTCCATTTTCAATTTCATAAACGTATGAACATACTTTTGCTATTATCGCATTTTTACAATTTTTGTCCATATAGTAGGTGTATGATTTCCATCCCCAAAAAAACATTTGCACAGTATATGTATGTCTAGGGTTGATGCCACTGAACATTTTGAGGGGTTGAAAGTCAATCTATTTAAATTTGAGGATGTTAAGACCCTTTCAAAGTCGGGTGATAATCAGGCCAGACTTGTGAAAAATCCCCGGACAAGCAGGGGTTAAAAAAGCTCCTAAGATAGCAGTCAAAGCCAACGGGAGCCAGTGGCGACAAACATTTGTTTGTTGGCGGCAGTGGTCTGTGAAGCTCCACTGTAAGGTCATGGCGGTTACTCCAACCGTGATGTATCAATTATTGATCCCCTCCCCGGAGCTGCCTGTGTGCTTAATGTGCAGACCAAGCTATTATCCTTAGGCCCTATTGGCAGTATCGACAGCCGCACTGAGAGGGGAAGGACGAGCGGAAGCACGTCATCGCGGCGGAGCGTTGGCGCCGGCCGAGCACACGCCACGGGGGCTTCAAAGGTGCGGCCCGTTCGGCTAGTCGCGGTCCGGAGTTCAAAACGGTCCGCGGGACTCGCCGGACATGCAATGGTGTTTTGCGGTTCGCTTATCTTTAATGTAAATGGAACATCTGCAGGTGAAATTCAACTTGCGGGCTAAGCTGGCTGGCCGTTCCGGGCGGAAGCAAAAGTGCTTCCGAAGCGCACCAAACGATTGATCTGGAGTCAAATGTCACCTTGAAAACGCATTGTACGAGCGCACAAAAGGGCCGGCGACAACACAATGGCTCCAAGAAATGAAACAAAGGCGGGAGAAAACAACAAAAACACTGCCCGCTGTGTGCTGCGTCGTGCAGCAATTAAAAAATAAAGATTTTTATTGCTGCGTTGTGTAATTAAACCTCACTGATGTTTTTGTCATATCCTAAGAAGCACTTCTGTATGTTTATTACATTCTTCCCTTGTTTATCGCTTACATTTTATTTGGTTGTTTTCATGTATTATTCTGCATTATTGTATTAGTTGGTTTATATGTTTTATTGCTGTAAAACCCTCACCTTACACTTAATACATTTACACTTAATACATTTTTATCAAACAGGCATTGACCTCTTGTCACATTTTCTCTGTTTGAACGGTCTCAAAGTTCTAACCTTTGCAGATGTAAAAAATTGCCCTGAAATAATATGTAAAACAGAGAAAATGCGTTATCGCATATACACTGAAAAACAATGGGGGAGAAACAATGTGGCTGCTCTGAAATAAAAATGCCACGCAATCACAACGCTAGAGGTACAGCAATGAATCGGTTCATCTGCAGCTAATCGATAATCAAATTGATACTTTTGACCGAGAGTTGAGTAATTCTTTAGAAACCTACAATCTTAAAAATACTCTCAAAATACTCCCTCTAGACAGTAAATATTCTGAGATGTATTTAGTTCTCAATGAAAACAGATTCATAATCATTGTCTTCAATTAAAATAAGATATTACACACGTTTATTTTAACATCAAATTCATCTACAAAATAAACAGATTAACTGTTGCTTAACCTACATATACACACACACACATATATATATATATATATATATATATATATATATATATTAATTATGTATTCCTTGATTAATATTTGATGCCCAAGTGTAAAAGTCACGCAACAAGTTGTGAGCAACTTTTTTTGAATGTATGAATGGGCCTAAAGGGTAAAGGCAAAGTAAACCTAGGCGGCCGCTCACCCGTCTCCACGTCGGTAAGCACGGCTGTGTTGTCAAAGGACGCGGTGAGAAGTTGGCGGCCGCAGGGGCTCCAGCGCGCGTCCCGCACAGCTCCTGAGTGGCAGGTGAAAACCCTCAGGCAGCGTCCACTCTCAGCGCCGTCCCACACCTGAAAAGCATCGCGAACGCGCCTTGACTTCACCTTTGGACACAGTGATGTTTTTATATGAGGGAAAAACTGACAAGCCACTTAATGTCGGTTTAAGAGGAACACCATATCCAAGCTAAAAAACACTTTGGCTTCTAAGTTTCATTACCTTGACTAACAACAATTACAGTAACATAGCATTCGAATTACAATAACGGTTCCAAGATCAGTCATGGTGTTTGGCTGATTAAATAAAAAAGAAAAACAACATATTGCTTTGTAACTATTTCTGTATATTGTGTATTTAACTGTAATTCCACTTTTGACCACTAGATGGGGCGCTTTTTAACACATTAAATTTGTGCTATTTTAAAAGTAAGTTTAGACTCAAAAACAAGGAATTTATTCTATGAATTCTGTAAAAACATCCCTAATGTGCATTTAAGGTACTTTTATATCACAGATTTGAACTTAAAAGTGCAATTCAATTGCTCTATATGCCCCCACAAAAATCTGTGAAATATCAACTGAGCAGCAAAATCCACTTATTTTTATCTATCTCGGGGACAGTTATATCGCAAGCGAATTCACTTTTCATCGAAAGCAAATTTTCATGTTGACTTCCCCTTTAAGAAAAAACAAGCATCGCCTGACTGGCATGAAATGTGATAGCAGACTGCAGATAAAGTATGAAGGGCGAAAAAAGGAAAAAAAAAAAACATGTCCCAAAAGAAGACGGTGATTTATGACTGAAGTGCTGATCTTTTGTGTTTCTTAATTGCAGTGGCGTGTTCGCACTGCACTTCAAACGCTTTGGCAAAAGGAGCGGCGTGGATACGGACGGTGACAAGCGTTTCATCAGACTTACTGCTGCTTATTGGGGCTGATTTTCAGCCTCACATCAAGTGGGTGGTCTTGTCAGGTGCCCGCTCAAACGAGCTCCGACTTAACGATAGGAAGCTTTTTTTTTTTTAGGGAGGGGTGGGGCTTCACAGCGAAAGCTCTACGGCCACTTCTGACATCTCTCGGCTTCTGTGTTCCATTATTAAGCGTGCTCTTCACACAGCATTTGAAAGACGGCTACTGTATCATTGTGGGGGACTGAAGAGAAAGACATGCACACTCTCGGTGGAGATTATCCAAGATGGTTCCGAAAGAGAAGTTACAATTTGGTACAAATCGCAATTCATTGGCCTATGCACACAGCAGGTCAAGACTACTGTATTTACACAGTAGATAAAAAGATTTTACATCTTTTTTTTGCGTAATCTCTTTCTTCAGTACTTTAGTATCTCAAGTCTTTCGTACTCTAGTACTTATATAATATGTCTAAACGGTTGATAGGTTTAGTACTTAATTATCCAAAAAAAGTGATTACCTAATAGCAACCCTTCTTTTGCAAAAATATTTATTAAAAAATAAATAAACATAAGTACTTGGGATTGAATGTCTACACTCAAAAAAAAGGCTCTCCTCGTGAGTAAAAACTACATGTCTTCCTTCTGGTTTGTTGTTCATTAAATGTTCTAGGTTTACCTAACATTTAGCGTTGTGATATTGGCTAAAAGACATTTGCGATGTTTCAAGTATTTGTCAAATTTGCCGTAACGGTCATACATGATTATAAACACATTGTTCAAATAAATTCTAAAACTGATAGCCAGCGTATGATACTAGAATTTGGGTGACATGTTGTACCAACAGGCTCGATGAAACACCGCCATCTCAAGGTTGCCGTATCTAAACTCAACGCAGCACCGGTAAGCAGAAAATGACTATAATATGGAGTGACCTTATGATTATTATTATTTTTTAATGACTATTACCCAGCATGAATAAAACACACCTAAAAAAAAGAACCAATAAATGTCCCGACAACAATCTCCCAAAATGTGTTAATTCTGCCATTTTTGTTCCCCCTACATTCTACTCATCTTCAGCAGCCACTTGCCTGACTCACGCAGCGGATCCTTCACGATGACTCACGGGCTAATCTGCTTTCTAAATGCCTCGGTGTAATTAAAAAATAAATGAGTACTCCTATTATCAATGTAAAACGGCTGCTGTACACCTGTGGTAGCCATAGCGACGATGACTAATTGCATACGGTGTGAGGATGAGGTCGAGCTGCTGCTAAAGAAAGACAAACCCAGATATGTGAGGACTTCACAGACTGAAACAATAGAGAAGAACAAATGTGCTTTCTACATTAACTTCTTCATTATTGCCAGACTTATAATTACGACAGTTGCTATTTTACTGTTCTTTGTATTACAGCAAAAGAGGAAATATAATTGCTAATTCCCACCTGCCAATACGAGGCTTAATCGGCTTCTTAGTGCAGAAAGTTAACTACTTTTGCCTCTGAGTAAAAGGGCAGCCAGATGCTCTAAATAACATATTTAAAATAAAGATATTGATTCTATGACAGCAGGGCAATGGAAACAATCGTAAACAGATATTGCCCCCTGGTGGCTGCCTGAGACAAATATTTTACATACTGTAGAACTTTTTGTCCCTTAATCAGCGCAACGCATTTTGGGGTATATTTAAAAAAAAAAAAAAAAAAAAAAAAAACATTAAAAAAAAAAAAACATTCAGTGTCTGATTCATTAAACTTTAGAATCTTACAAACTTCATTTGTATTGGCCTACAAAAAAATAATCAACCTAAAGTTTCCTCTTCTGGATCATAGAAGAGATATGTTATTCAAAAAAAAACGAAATGACTTAATTATAAATAAATATTTGTCCACAAAAAATAATCAACATAAAAGTGTCAGTCCTGTTCTCAAAAAGAAATAATTATAAAGAAATATTTGTCAACAGAAAAGTATGAAAGTGTCACCTTTTGGGATTACAGCAGAGATATGTTCACAAAAATGTAATAATTAACTTAATTATTAATAAATATTCGTCCACAAAAAATAATCAACATAAAGTCTAAGACCTGTTCTCAAAAAGAAATAATTATGAGTACATATTTTTCCACCCAAAAAAATATTCAACTAAAAAATAATGAAATTGAAGAACTTTATTTTATGAACGTATATTTTCCTGAAACTTTTCATTAATTCATTAATTATTATTATTTATTATTATTATTGTTATTTATTATTATTATTATTATTATTATTATTATTATTTATTATTATTATTAATTCATTTTAATTATTTCTAAAGGATTTTTGCATGTTTTGTTTGTTTTATTTAAAATCTCGAGTACCCCCTGAAGTTCCTTCAATTACCCCCAGGGGTACCCGTACCCCCATTGGAGAACCACTGCTGTAGAATGTATTAAGTTAATTATTTTTTTTTAAAAAATAGTAAAATGGGAACTAAACAAGATAATCATTGTCGTCCAAAGGATTGGGAGATTAATAAGAAAAAAAAAAAAGAAAAAAAATGTTCACTGATATCTAAGAGATGCTCAGTTTAGTAATTCTGCTCCAAGACAGCCAAAGCGGATTCTTTTTTTTCCCTCATTTGGCCACCAAGTCATTCAAGAAGTCGTTATTGTATGCAAATGCATCTCGGCATATTTTAACTTGTTATCCATTGTCAAACTCTCTTAAGAACCGACGTTGGGATGCAATGGTTTCGGATGCCTTCATCTCTTGACCTTTTCCCTGCTTCGTTTTCTCCGGAGAGGAACGCAGACAAGCGGAATGTGAAAGCGGAATCCGGAAGATAGGAAATCTCGCGGGTGCTGACATACATTGGACTGACAGTGACAGATATGATTTTACAGAAAGTGGCGCGTGCTGCGTTTCTATATCAGGAGAGGAGAGAAATGATTGTGCCATAGCAAAGGATTGCAAAACGTTTGAATAATAAACCTGTCACCCTGCATGTTTTTCAACTGTTAAGTGTATAAGGCATTTATTCAAATCCTATTTACTACTACTAGCTTTTTTTTTTTGGGTGCTAAAGAAATGTCCAAAGATGGCTGGTAGTAAATTCAATACTAAAGTAATCAATGACTTTAAACGTGAATCAATTATTTCAGGCACTTAAGTACCTGCTTCAGTACCTACTCCAAATGTGTAACTTTAGTACATAGAGTACTGAAGTATTTGATTACTTACGCACTTAAAATGCTCAGTAGTGTTTTTAGTACCACAAGGAATTATGTAATTTAGTGCTTGATTCTTCATCAGCCATTTTTAGGCCCTCTCTTTAACAAAACATTGCGAGAAAAAAAAATGACCAGACTGCATGTCTGGACGCTTTTAAAAACGTAAAAATATGTCTTTGGGATTTAATGAGTTTATATTTTATTTTCGAATTCCACAAAAAAATCGACTACAACTCCACATTTGCTATTGTTTTATGTGAACAATGCTTAACATTTTTAATCCCATTTTTGGTGTCTTAATTTTCCTCTAGTTGTGTTATTTAAAAAAATGATCTTGCTATAATTACAAAATAAACAATCACCAGCTAGTTCTACAGAAGTTGTAAGTTTTTTATTTACTCTTCCTCACGGATTTACATTTTTGCACTAGCATTAACTTTTACTTGAGTCATATTATTCTCTACCCACCTGGATTGTTATTTTAAGTTTTATGCATGTTGCTCTAAGTGTACCTTGAATGTCTTGTCCATGGAGGCAGAGAGCAGGAGATGACTTCTCTGAGGAACTGGACACCATTGCACTGTGTTTACCGGACCCTGGTGACCTTGAAGGCTCATCAGAAGCTTCTTGGGTATCCCAGCAGCAGCAGGAGTAGGTCCGTGTGCAAGATGAAGCTTCACTTTCTGAGACATTGTTGAGAGAATACCAGCTTCTCCAGCGTGAACTCCCCATGAGAGGTTCTCCTCTTTCTCTATTACAGGAGTGACAAGTCTTTGCCTTTTGGGAATATAAGGTCGGATGCCAGGTGGCACAGTGCTTGGTCTTTTGAGCGTATCCGAGACACTTGGTGGAATGTATGCAAGCAGGCTTGGCTTCTTCTGAAGAGGAACAGATGAACCAGGAGAACAACTCTGGTTTTGTGAAGGGACGTTGTCTTTTCTGATGCCATTCTGGTGGCTTTCCAAAAACGGGCTGTGAGAGTTCGGCATGATCGCCATTAAATGGCAATCCGCTCCTTGTACTGATCCAGTTTCTTCTTTCTGGTCTAGACCTTCATCATCAGACTCAGAATCTTCATAGGCCACTAACGTGGTCATCCTCAATCACCACAAGGTTCAACAGCGTTCCAAGGGTGACATCTATAGGTTGAAGACACAAACACACAAGAATTGCACGTTACAAAAAATAATGGCAAAACAACTACATTAGTCGCCGTCTCTTACCTTCGTAATTGAAATCGTGTGTCAGTCTGTCCTGTATCCAAACAGATGAAAGCTTCGAATAACGTGATAACTCGATTCAAATCAGCTGGTTAGCTAGCCAATGCTAACATATTTGTTACGTTGACCACCCAAATCCGCTCGTTGGCTTTTGTTGCGCGATTAGTTTGCACACGAGGATGGGACATGAAATTAATGTTTCGCGACCTCCTCTGAAATAATTAAAACGTCAAACAAGTGCTGTGTAAAGAAAATTAGTCCATATTGTTTTCTTTTGAAACCATTGAGGCTGCCCACACCGGAAACAGGCTTTTATTCTCAAAACCTACCGGTAACGGTCCATGGTTAAAATATGTCCCCGTTTATAGTAACACAAAATATGCAACTTTTGAAATAAAAAGTAAAACAAAACACTGCACGCGTCTTTTTATTCATTTATTATAGGAATATTTATGTGTGAATGTGTTTTCCAAAAGATAAATACACTCAGGAGTTGAAAAGCGGAAAGCTTAATCGATCACATATTTCTCGGGAAGAATTTCACCGGAGCATCAATTTGCTCTTACGCTGATGCAAGTTAAATGAGTGACTGAGCAACCGGTTTCACGGTATGTGCACGTAAAATCTGACTTGATCTCTTACTAGCAACTAAACTATACGTGCTTTACTAACAATGTAACTTTTTTTTTTTCATTGACACGTTGTATATTAATTTTGACGCTTCTCTACATAGTGGTGAGCCATATTCAAGGCTGATAATTCACATATGGGAGTAACCCCTTCGTCAGTGCTACTGTAATACCACAGCATTGTAGTTGCTGTTGTTTTTATTTATACCTCCTTGTTTTGACCAGTGTCAACATGACCGAGTGTCAAGGAGATGCAACGACGAGTCCATTGGAGCTCTATGAGCAACTGACAGCACAAGGTGACAAAGTGAGGAGTTTAAAATCTGCGAAAGCTGAGAAGGTAAGTGCCCTTAAACACAAATATAACAAATACAGTCTTTGCCAATGAATATATCGGCATTTATCAGTCGGATCTTACTTTGTAATAATTGCTGGACAACACAGTGGCTCATGTGGTTTGCAGGTGTGTCTCACCCTTTTAGTTTCCGGGGTTCGATTCTTCGCTCACATTCTAAAAACATGCACGTAATGTTAATTGAAGACTGAGGCCTGAGGCTTCAGCTAAACCGCGAAATAACATTTGTAGGAATTGTAAACATGCATCTGAATCTGTGTCACGTGGTATGTATTTTATGATATACAGTATTTCATCATTTCTTTATCGGTGTGTTTCTTCAGACTGAAATCGATGCCGCGGTTCAGTTCCTGCTCAAACTGAAAGTGGAATACAAACAGGTGACGGGTCAGGACTACAAAGCAGGATGTCCACCATCCGAAAAGACACTCAGCTCAGAAAACGGCCTGGCAGCAGACGGCGACAATGATGACGGTGACGATGAAGTTAACCCCTGGAGTGTCTCCACAAACAGCGCAAAAGGAGTTGATTACGACAAACTTATTGGTGAGATCAAATTTGAAAGTAGAAGTTAATCATTAAGGTTGTGCAAAGCAGGTTAAGGCCACTTAAAAAAAAAAGTATTATGTAGCCCCAGTAGTCTAAACACGGCCCTGTTTATATGCATCTCAGAGGGCAGCTAGTTTTCCTCATGCTACCGACTGGAAATGGCCGTTACCTGAATTTATTACAAAATCTTCTGAATTTATACCCACAATGCTCTCTGCGTCTTTTAGTGCGCTTTGGCAGCAGTAAAATCGACCAAGGGCTGGTGGACAGGATAGAGAAAGTGACGGGACAGAGACCTCACCATTTTCTTCGTCGAGGGATCTTCTTCTCACACAGGTTAGTCAGCCTTCATGTCACCTGTGTGGAGTAAATAGACTTGACCAATCTCATCAGAAAAAATTAGAGGCACAATATTTATAGTAGATTGTTTTTTGCAGAGACATGCATCAAGTGTTGGACACTTATGAGAAGCACAAGTCGTTCTTCCTGTACACTGGCAGAGGTCCCTCATCGCAGGCCATGCATGTTGGCCACCTCATCCCGTTTATCTTCACCAAGTGAGTTGGCCAGCACTTTTAATTCGGCAGAGAGCTGGGAAAACATGAGAGAATATTCACAGTTGCACCTCTAAACAATCTAATCCATTTTTGTACCTATTGGCAATCATGTAAGTGGCACAATTATTTCTCAATATGTGATCATGGATAATCAGAACTTCTTAAAACAATATTAAATTTAACCATTTTCAGCAGAAAAAAATGTTATTTTGTTTGTAATGTAATAAAGTATATTTCATGTACAATTAATACAATTAAAACACTTTTTTTGCCATTTGCTGTCAACTGAAAATAGTGTCACATGCTTTGCTCACAGTCGTTTTCTGGATTTGGTCATGTGACATTTGCAAGCTAAGACGATTGGTCGTTACCTGAGCCTTGAGCACATTTTTAGTCGTAGCTAAATGTTTTTAAAGGCATTTAGCTATAGAAAAATAATATCCATCAAAATAAGTATAAACAAAATTGTAACTTTTTGCTGTTAAAATGCCGATATAATTTTAATATAATTTTAGGAAAATTAATCTTCGTTAGCCGCACACTCGTGATATTTTTTACTCCTCTAGATGGCGCTTTTGGTTTAAAGATAAAGGATTGCGCAATAGAAATTGTATTACATTTACACTGCATTTTTAATTAGAGTGCCATCTAGAGGAGCAACTAATATCAAGTGGAAAAATAAGTTAACCTCTTACTAATTTCTTTTGTTTATTTTTTTAGTTTTATTTATATATATATATTATTTTTTTTTTTTTAAATCAACAAATAACCGATCATGTTTTAAATGACTGGAAAGACTTGAGCACCATTGCACTTTCATGGAATTGGTAGCATCCTTGCTACAGATGGCTACAGGACGTGTTCGACGTCCCTCTGGTGGTCCAACTGACGGATGACGAGAAGTACCTGTGGAAGGACCTGACGGTGGAGCAGTGCCACCAGTTTGCGGTGGAGAACGCCAAGGACATCATCGCGTGCGGTTTCGACGTCAACAAGACCTTCATCTTCTCCGATCTCGACTACATGGGGTAGGTAACCGTTACAATAACTGGCGGCCATCTTGTCTCGGCATGTTTTAACTGACTGTTTATTTTTTTTTCTTTCTACGTATCCACAGTGCGTCACCGCAGTTCTACAGGAATGTGGTGAAGATCCAAAAGCACGTGACCTTCAACCAGGTCAAAGGCATCTTCGGTTTTACAGACAGCGACTGCATTGGTAAGAAAAGCGGAATCAAATTCAGTGGTATAATTCAGCTTACGAAACTCCTCGGCAGAAAATTATTGTCTCTAGTAACAAGAGAAAATTTAAGATACAAAAGATGACATTTTTGGCACATGAGACACCAGCACTTGCGCCAATGTGACTAATGTAATACATTATCACAACCAATGATGTGTATTTGTGACAATTTGTGATGCATTTTTATAATTATCAATATGTCAGCTTGCCCACAAACGAGACAAGAGTTTTTTGGATTGATGTCAACTGTGGTCTTCCACTTTTTACCTTTACTCATTTCATCCGCACTTCCCACCAACAATTTACACCATAGAACTAACAAACATAATATTGACATTAGCTACAGCTAACATTGTACATATTCACATAAAAATGGAAAATACCACTTTGGACTGTCGGGTCTGACGTTAGCGTTGTTAGCACATCCTTAGCAATTTAGCAATGACATCACACGGGAAGCACTTTGCAAACTTTGCAAGTTTTTCAATAATGGGATGTAAATTAAAACATGTCTTTTTGTTTTTTGTTTTTTTTTTAATCACAACATGAAACACAATCAACAGAGTCACTGATTAGATTTTTTAAATAATCTTTTTTTTGGAGCCCAACAAAAAAGTTGCTCCAGAGTGTTGCAATTATAGTACAGGGGAAAAAAAGGCAGAAACTGAAGAAGCTAAAAAAGAATAAACAATCATAAATGTAAATTAATCTGGAACATTAACACCGATACCTTGAATATTTTAATCAATCAAAATGTTTTAAAACATTGTGCAGATTTTTTTTCTAAATTCAACGTTCATGATTAATGTGATATCGAAAAAAAAATGTTGACAAGAATTTAGTTTCTAACCTCTGCTGATTCTGCATTGAGAGCACCACAGCACCCCCTTGTGCTGTTGATGTGCAATTGCACTACACAGCGCAAAAACAGCCTGTTTTCCTTCATCCCATTATTTGAAAAGAATTATTGTACGTTAACAGGGCGAGATTTTCTATTGCTATCATTCTGTAGCTAAACTAAAACAAAGAACTTGTGAGCAGGTTTACCATTTAACCGAGCAGCCTGCCCATTTTCCGAGCATATCTGGGAGGATAAACACAATCTCAGAAACGCACGAACATGTGGGAAGATACCTCACTCATATAAGTAACATTCGCTTCGTCTGCAGTTTTTCAAACGCAAGATGATGTGGCCTTTCGCTTTTTCTGTCATCAGAAAAATTTTCTGTATCACTATGAGTGTACACGGCACTCAACAACAAATTAGTGTTGCTATTTCAATGCAATTGCTTCATGAGGGGATTTGAGTCAAATCCACTGAATTTCTAATCTATTGATATGATGAAATATGTCTATCTTAAGTTGTTTCATCATGCCCACCTGCTTCTGCTCCGCCCAGGAAAAATCAGCTTCCCGGCCATCCAGGCTGCCCCTTCCTTCAGCAACTCTTTCCCGCACGTCTTCGGGGACAAAAAGGACATTCAGTGTCTCATCCCCTGCGCCATAGACCAGGTCAGTGTGAGCATAATTCAACAAATTCCACAATGTCTTGAGATAGGAATGAGGTTACTTGCCTATGTTTTTTGAGATGCGAGCTGTCATCCGAATCACTTTGTTCTGGAAAAAAACCGTAATCGCAAAATATAATTAGATTATATTTGACATCTAGCGTACTTTTCTACGACAATGACATTCGGTCCGGCGCCCCCGCAGGACCCCTACTTCCGAATGACCCGCGACGTGGCCCCGAGGATCGGCTACCCCAAGCCGGCCCTGTTGCACTCCACTTTCTTCCCCGCCCTGCAGGGGGCGCAGACCAAGATGAGCGCCAGCGACGCCAATTCGTCCATCTTTCTCACCGACACGGCCAAACAGATCAAGAACAAGGTAGGACTCGTCGTTTTTAAACGGAAAGAATCACGTCGATTTTTGACGGCGATCGTTCGCAGATCAACAAGTACGCTTTTTCGGGAGGGAAAGACACGGTGGAGGAGCACCGGAAATACGGCGGCAACGTAGACGTGGACGTCTCCTTCATGTACTTGACCTTCTTTTTGGAAGACGACGAGAAGCTGGAGAAGATCAGACAGGTGGGAGCAAACTCGACACGGATTGATAATCAAACGAAAACCGACTTAACCGCGCGCCTTGCGTTTAGGACTACACAAGCGGCGCTCTGCTAACCGGGGAACTGAAGAAGACCCTGATCGAAACCCTCCAGCCAATCATCGCCGAGCATCAGGAGCGACGCAAGCAAATCACGGACGAGACCGTCGGGCGATTTATGACACCCCGGCCTTTGAATTTTAACCACTAGCTCGCTTGAAAGAAAAAAAAAAAACATGCAAATATGTTATTTTCAACCGTGGGGTACACCCAAATCCAAATAGCACTTTTTCGGACAACAATCTCGAAGGTTTTTTTTTTTTTTTTTAGGACACGAATTGTCTTATCAATGATTTTCTATTCAACAGTGTGCATGTTTTAATTGTTTAAAGGGGGAAAAAAAGAAAACAGTTTGACTAAAGTTTGTCATGTAACCATCTGAAAACACCACCACAGGAAAATAGCTGTAAATGATTACAATAAAGATGGCAGAAATCCACTTGGCAAAGCTCTTATTGGACACGGCTATGCTTTTCGAGGGCACTGGCTTTCCAACTCGCGTTTCAAGACTGAACTTTGTGAAAACAAAGTTGGGAATGAATGTTAGAGAAATGAATATATTCATTTTAGTTTCACCACTTGATTTCGCTCACAAAACAACTTTTTCGGTTTAATGGCTTTATGACGTCATACTCATGCATTTTCCCTATAATGACTCAAGTACACCATGTTTATGTTTTTTTATGGAATGATTTGGTTTGTTATAAAATTATAGGCTTTTTGCTCGTCACCATTTTTGTGATATTTCGATTGTATTCTAGTAAAAGTGGGGCTTTTTTGACACTTTATATAAAATTAGACGAGTTTATTTTCTTTTATTTCACCTTGTTGGAAAATTGACTTTTTTCCTGGGTGATAAATAATATTGTAAAACTTAATTTTCAGTTCAGCTTGGAGGGATTGTTACCATAAAATCATAAATTAGTGACTTAAAGTGACTACAATTATGCCTAATGGTTATTAATGAAAATATTTCAATTTCAAATATTTTTTTCTTGCATTATTTCACTCACAAAATTAAGACAGTTTTTTGTAAAAGAAAAATCAAACTATCGGAATTATACTTTTGTAAAATGATTGCAAGTTTATCTTTTTTTTATACTATGATATATAGGTCGACTTTTTTCCCTTTTGATTTGTTATTCCCGGCATATTTCATTAAAATATATCTCTGTTCTGTCCAATACGAGACGTTAAAACGATGTTAAATTCTCATTCTTTGCTCTGCGGCTCAACTGAGCGAGCTCCTGCTTGCATGACTTGATTCAAAGTTCAGCTTGGGGAAGCTAGTGAACTATGCCAAAACCTAGTGACCTTTAAATATTTAGTCTAACGCCGTCCCAGTGAACCATTTCCACATAAGAAAACAGTAAAGACTGGCCCACCAGAAATATGAAGCGTACACTTATTGGACCCTTCATATGGTACACTTATCATACTCATATTTTCCTGAAACCATGAATTCAATCATTATTTTTAAAGGATTTTTGCATGTTTATTTAAAATTTCACGCAGCACCCACTGCAAGCCTGGAAGGGGGCTCCTCCCACCTGTGGTCCCTTCTGAAGGTTTCTGATTTTCCCCAAATTGGGGTTTTGGAGTTTTACCTTCCCCTTCTGGGAGCTTTGACGGGGGATGCTGTTATGTACCTACACCAAAAAGATGTCTATGATTTTTTTTTTTCAAAAGAAGGCTCGACATGACCTCTTTTCACATGCGGTGATTCAGGGCTACACAAATAAAATTTGATTGATAAAATCTCGAGTATCCCCATTTAAGAACCACTTTTCTAGCCCATAACCTTAACCCCCACGTGTGCAAAAGTCCCCACAAAGATAGTAAAAGCCGCTACTTGGTGGTGAGTACCCCCCTTGACCCCGTGCCTAACATTTCATCGCTCATCGTGTTCTGATGACGTCCACGGCGATAACAATGTTGACTCTCGCCCCGGCGCTTATGATTCGAAGCCGGGCGGCAGCCAATGCGAGCGAGGGGCGGCCGATGCCGGCCAGGGGAGTTGTCTTGCTCCCGGACACACGATTGGACCGCCTTAAAAAGGGCAAACACGCGTCCGCGTTCCCACTCCTTGTCCGCCTCCCCTCGCGATACAGAAATAGAAAAGGATAGTGGACGGCAAAATAAAACATTCACTCCACGTTATTAGCCCGGAAAAACTTTTTTTTTTTTTCTAGCGTAGCTCCAGCATCACCGCAACGGGGACAGAGCTAGCTTAGCCGGAGGAGGGGAGGGGGGCTAAAGCTCCGTCAATCGCTCACGTTTAGCCGGAAACGCGCTTCGTAGCGAAAGTAAAAGCCGCGTAGTAACTTCGACGTCGATTTAGCGTGAAAAAAAAATTTTGAACAAGTTGGACCTTCGAGGGAATGGCACTTGACTTCGTCGCAGGCTGCGTTGGAGGTAAGAAAGAAAGCGGCGGCGGAGCGGCTAGCCAAAGTCGCCGCTAGCCTGCCACGCGAGCCAGCTTAACAGATTTATGCTAACCGCGCTAGCTTTGCCTTGCACACCTACAATCAAATATTTCCACTCGAAGAGAAGCGGTAATAAACCACGAAAATAATATCAATAGCGTAGGTAACGAGTCATCTGTGGAAAGCTACGACTGTATGTCAATGACTCATCAGGTTACATTCCAAGACTGTCACTCAACGGGATTGCTTTATTACTTCTTTATTGCGATACGAATTATTATTGAATTATTGAATGTGTGTCAAGCGTTAGTCGGAAGCAAGACAGCGGTGCTACTGTACTTGTTTATTTTCATGACGACTTTGCTTACTTAACGGGGAGGAGGGGGGGACTTTTTTTTATTATATTTTAACCCTCTTCTCATTTTTTTATGATATAAAGAATCAATGGGGAAAAACACTAGAATGTGATTAAATTTGGATGTGCGATATTTTGTGTACAAAAATAATCATCGTCCAATTCTTGGACCGTATAAATCCATTATAATTACAATTTTTGAGATGCATTTGAATAGGATTTATGGCATTGATTTTCCTGTGATTTTTGCAACATTTCGTTAAGTGGCGGTCAAACTCAGCAACCAGAAAATTATTTTTTGACTTGTGTTTCACCTCAAGACAGTAGGTGGCAGTAGAGACCATTTAATGAGTGTCATGGTGGAAGACTGGTTTGCATATGCGGAGGTCACAAGTTTGCTCCAGCCTGCATGGACATATTTCCTTTATGTTTGACATGTCCGACATAAATGGCGATGATCTGAATCTGGAGTTTGCATGTTATCCCCGTACCCGAGTGGGTTTTTTCCGCTCGCTTTGGTTGCCCCCCACGTTCCAAAAAAACATGTATGCTAGGTGAATTGGACACTCTAAATTGCCTTTAGGTGTTTTATTTATATGGTGTTTATGAGATATAAAATAAGAAGCAAAATCTCCCAGCTGTCGACTGAAAATGACATCACAGTAGCTCAGGTAACAACCAATCACAGCTCACCTTTGTTCTGAGTTCGGTCACGTGACAATTGCATGCCGAGCCGTGATTGGTCGTTACTTGAGTCATGCGCAGCTCTGTTGTCGTTGAATTGTGTTTGTGAAATTGTGTTTTCAGGTGCTGCTGGTGTTTTGGTTGGACATCCGTTTGACACAGTGAAGGTGGGTTTGTCGTCCGTAGCATAAGATTATCCTTCAAGGCTGGTCTGTGGTTCTACAGTAAATACAAAAATATGCATCGACAGCCAAATTTTAACATTTAATAAAATCATTTCAATTCAGATCTTCAAAATCACATTGTCACAATGTAATCAAGTCTCCCTATTATCTCAATAAATACACTTTCTGCTTTATCCCCCACACGTTTCCTCCTTATTTTTATATAATAGCAGCAAATCCCATTTTTGTTTTTAAAGTATGCACCATGTTGTTAGTAGTTCACTACAGTAGATGTGGGCCTTCAAACATTTACCCATAAGAACACCACGGGTCATTTTTTTTTTTTTCAGTCCTGCAAGCTGGTATGTGCGAGGGTTGTTGGGTCCAATCACTAACGAGTTGTTTGCTATTATTGTGCAGTTCCGTCGCATTCGTCCGAGTTGCTCGGTGTGCGAAAAAGCTACTTTATGAAAGTCAAAGTCGGGCTTGCCAGTTTCGTGATTAGGTTGCTATATTTAGCAACTTAACGGACACCTCTTTTGGCTCTTTAAAAAAAGTTACCAGCAGTTTAATTCCGTCGAAGAAACAGACTACATGAGTGCAATCATTTTCTGATATAATTAATGATATAAAAATGATATCATTTTCACCGTGGTCCATTTGACAAAAAAAGAAACCACGTTGTGCAGCTTTTAAGAAATAGCACTATCCATTATTTAGGAGAATCGTGATCAAAAAATGATATCAGGTCTAATATCTGCCCAGTATCAGAATGTCTACATCTAAAATTTTTGATAGTAGCATTCATATACAAGAAGCTAAATCCTTCTATCCCAAAATTGACTTTTTTTGTCATATTGTTGCTTCTTTTTGTTCTTTGAATAGTATCACTTCATCACGACTTTTCAAATGTACAAAAGAGAAATAAAAGCATGCATCTTCCCTGCTGATCTCATCTCAGATCACTATTGGTATCAGACGATACTCTTGGCTGCAGTATCTTTGTGGTGTGGCGTTAAGATTCCGTTAAACAGTGTTCCACCATATGTATGGTCCTGCAACAAATAGAAACATTTGCAAATAAACGATGCCATGCAGCAGGCGGCGAAGCACTATTTTTTTTACCAGACGCAGCATTGTCACTTGCCTAAAATTTAGATTTCGTATTTTTTCGTTTTGTTTTTGTAGTTGCGTTTCGAGTTCATTCGAGGAAATAAAGTCCAGCTCCAAGGCTAGTCTCAAGGCGCAGAAACACATATTTGCACTGGTGTTTGATGTGGCTGCGTGTTTGGTGTTTGGCTCTTGTACTTTTCTGTGAATATGTATGCCTGGGGGGGGGCTGGAGGAGGAGGAGGGCGGGGGCTGTCTTTAACAGCAACAGTCTCACTGTGTTGTAGATGAGAGAGAGAAATAAACAACCTCTCGACGGAATTGGGACCTAGTAAGTAAAGTCCAGGTCTTTCTTTCTCTCCCTCCTATGTCAGGGGTGTCCAAACTTTTTCCTCCGAGGGTTGCGCGCAGAAAAATGGAAGGATGTGTACAAATCGTGGTTTTCTGTTAGATGTGATCAAGAAATGAAGGATTTTTTTTTAATAGTGTTACCCACATTTATTACCCGAATAAAAGCAACTCTTAAGATGAGTAACATTAAAGCAGACTCAGTCCTGCGATGTTTACAAGGTGAGTTAAACTATATTATCCTCTCAAATGAAATTACAGCAAACATTATTGCAGTTGTAAAAAGTTTCTACTGCAACGTTTAGGTAGCTATATACCTTAAATAGCTAATCCCGCTAAACTGGTCACTGGCATACCATTAATTGTACACAGTAAGAAAGCAACACAGTTAGAAAACAAACACATATTTATACAGGATCTGCCGGTATCCACAACTCATACTGAGTCACTCAGTCAACAGTAAGTTGGCAGCGAGCCAACTCGATATTCTCCGACACCCGTGTCCCTCACCAGCTTGGGCTTCCCTTTTAACCTTCCTGTTATGTTGTGGGTCAAACTGACCCATTTGAAAGTTGTAAATGTTAAAATGTGGGGGTTTTCAGTACAAGACTGCTGATTGGCTTATGCATAATCACATGCCATTTGTAGTTTTGTGGGTTTTTTTTTAGATAAGTAAAACCAGTCACATTTTTGCTGTCTTGTGGGGTGGAATCACAAGATTATGTACGAAAAAAGTTTTTGAAGCTTCAGCATAATTAATTGGGTCAAATTGACCCATTACTATTCCAAAGGAAAAAACACAACACACAAATATAAATTGAGTATTACTTTTGTTACTTTATGAGTAAATTTACAACCAATGAACAGTTTTTGCACTTTTGGATGAATGCACACACCTCCGGGTCATATTGACCCAGAGAAATTGCTGTTCTTGAGAAAATTAACAAAAAGCAAAGGTTAAAAAAATGATTTGGATCATAAGGTTGGAGTGACTAAATACGTCACGGGTCAAAATGACCCAGGGTCATTATTGCTGTTCCTTCCAACCGAACATAACAGAAGGGTTAAAGCTAAAGTCAGACACACTCCAGTACAACATGGTGATCCCAGATTTACAAAAAAACACACACGTTATATGCACGCAAAATTATTTACTAAAGTATTAATCAATGAGATTGTTGGTAGGTAGCATTGACGAGTGTAAAAATATTTGATTGCTGCAACTGAAGAAATGATACCATACGCATTTGCTAAAAATGGACCCCAGGCCATTAATACCTCCCGGGCCGTAGTTTGGACACCTCTGCTCTTTGTCCTGTCTTAAACTGTACACAACTTGTAAAAACAAACTTACACGCACAAAAAACAAAAAAAAAACTACATATTTTGCACGTATGCATCTGTTTACCCTGTTTGCTTGCTTGTTTTTCCCATTAGCACTGTTTGACATTGTAATGTTGTGACATCATGATCACGACGCTAACGCAAATTCCTCGGTCCTCAGGTGCGGCTTCAGGTTCAAAATGCGGACAAGCCTCTCTACCGCGGCACGTATCACTGCTTCCAGTCCATCGTGCGCCAGGAGTCGGTAAGCTCCACTTTAAAAAAAAAAAAACGGCAACCCGGCCTTCGATTTTGCCTCCAAATCCACCCGCGCCGTTAATTGAGGAGTCCGGTTACAATGTCACGAGCCACGTCAGCTAGCACGTGGAGACATTCAGTGTGACGGGGGCGTAGAGGTTAAAAAGGGGCGGAAGCGTTTCTTCTTCCACCACTGGAAGCTCATTCCTCAGAGAGCTAAATTAAGTTTGGGGCGTCGCGCAACGTTGCAAGCTCCACGTGGAGTCGGCTCTGCCCGTATACATTCAAGGTCACCGTTAAGATGGAATATTTGCTTACGTCACTACGCGGATGTAAAAACACATATAAAAGTACTCGAGCAGCACTCAAACCGGAATCTCGATTGATCTGGATTACTGATACCGTGCAAGGCTGACAGACTGGGAGAAACGCAAGACGTGGCAGTTGAGAGAAAGATAAACGCCCCAGATATAAAAAACAGAAACAAAATGACTCTGCCACTATCAAATATGTACTATTGTACTCAAAAGTTAAATACAACTGAACTGCAGTTGTAACGTGCATTAAATGTAAAACAATGACTACACTAGGAATGTCTGATCACATTTTTTCCCGCACAAGACCGATTCAGTCATCTGATGAGATGACAATCTGTTGACAACGTGTCCCAATCAGATAACGTCAGCAATGTAACTACGCCCACATTTTATGTGGCTAGTGAAGCAGTTGTGTTTTCTTTTTGTTTGTTTTTGTCGTTTTTCAGGCAGCATATTAAATGAGTTTTGATAAATGCAGCTCTCTCCTTTATGCCATGCAGAAATGCTCAATTGTCACACAGATATTGCCAGCACATTGGAAATTCGCCATGTTGTCTTTGCTCAATGATGCTAGCTTTATGTTAGCTTACACAAGACATGTTTACATACTGGCATTTCACAAAGGAGTTTTAACTTAACCATTAGTTAAATTTCAATTGACGTTCTAAACTATGACAAGGTGTGGTCTAGGTTGAAGTACCGCCGTTGGCGTTTTAAATACTACTGTGTGACACGTTATGAGTCTAAATATTTGACATTTACATTGAGGAGTTTACCACAACTATAACGGCCGACCCGCTGACAAATATTTAACACAGAGCACCACTGAATATTCATTAGGAAGGTAAATATATATGGCATTTGTTCGCAAAAAATAGTTTTCAACTGATGAGTATGATCTGGCAGCCATCTTGAGCAGTTCACATAATCACTGGCGTAGTGTGCATGATGTAAAATAGCACTGTTCTTTTTTTGTAATATTGCGATGAAAATGTCACATGGTGTTGTCAAGTATTAACTCTTTCAATGCCAAACCTCTTGAGGGTCATTATATTTAGCATTTTTACTCATCTTTCAAGGCCAACACAATATTGTGTATGTAAATATGGGTGTTGCCATATGAAAGATTGACTTCCATTCTTCAGTTAGAAGTGTGGTTGTAAGTGGAAACACTGCCATCCAATGGTCACAGTTATCACTACAGTGCTCAATTGGCTCATTTGGTTCGCATTGGTCAAGGGTGTCAGCTCCTTTCCATAAAAAAAACCATATTTGACCAGAATTTTATGATTTATGATTGTTATTACGATTTTGAAAGATGAGAATTCTCATCCGTGGCGCCGAATGAGTTAATATAATTTGGATGGATGGGTCATATTTTGAAATGTTTGGAATGAGAGTTACAAGACGATCCTACCGTTTTGAGAAGGTGAACCGGGTGGTGCTGTTCCGCAGGCGCTGGGTCTGTACAAAGGCCTGGGCTCGCCCATGATGGGCCTGACCTTCATCAACGCCATCGTGTTCGGCGTGCAGGGCAACGCCATGCGCAAGCTGGGCCGCGACACGCCGCTCAACCAGTTCCTGGCGGGCGCCTCTGCCGGCGCCATCCAGTGCATCATCTGCTGCCCCATGGAGCTGGCCAAAACCCGCATGCAGATGCAAGGCACCGGCGAGAAGAAGTCCAAGAGGAAGATGTACAAGAACTCTCTGGACTGCCTGCTGAGGATCTACAACAAAGAAGGCATCCGGGGCATCAACCGCGGCATGGTGACCACGCTCATCCGCGAGACCCCCGGCTTCGGCGTCTACTTCCTGGCGTACGACGTGCTGACGCGGCGGCTGGGCTGCGAGCCCGAGGACCCTTACCTGATCCCCAAGCTGCTGTTCGCCGGCGGCATGTCCGGCATCGCCTCCTGGATCTCCACCTACCCCGTGGACGTCATCAAGTCCCGCCTGCAGGCCGACGGCGTGGGCGGCGTGCGGCGCTACGACGGCATCGTCGACTGCGTGCGGCAGAGCGTGCGCAAGGAGGGCTGGAGGGTCTTCACGCGCGGCCTCACCTCCACGCTGCTCCGGGCCTTCCCGGTCAACGCCACCACCTTCGCCACCGTGACTCTGTTCCTGCTGTACATGCGCAAGGACGACGAGTGCGTCCTGACGGGCGCCGAGCCCCAGGCGGCGCCCATGCAGCCGCAGGCGGCGCCCATGCAGCCGCTGCAGCCGCAGGCTCAGGCCACCAGCATTTGAGCTGGCCCGCGCCTGCCGCTAAAGTCATCGGAGCTACGAATCAGACACGCGTCGTATTTAAAGAGTTATATCATCGGACGAAACTGCACTTGTACATATATTGTTTTTTCTATACACCCCCCCCATTAAAGAAGAGGTTACTGGAATGCACAGTAACGTGTAAACGACGGCTGCTTTGTGCTCACATTGGCCGCCTTTGCTGTTAAATCTTCAATCAGATCTATTTTCTTACTGCTGGGTTGCTTCTCACGCTACACCTGTGTTTTTCACCTCTCTTTGAGCCGAGGCACACTTTTTTTCTTAAGAAAAATCTCCGGGCACAACGCCAGCCCAAAACTTTAAAAAGTCAACAGAAATTCGAGCCGAAATTAACAATATAAATTCATTCAAATCAAAAGTTTTATCAACAGAGATCAATGAGGATTCATAGTCCTTAAGACACAGGTGTCAAACTTAAGGCCAGGGGGCCAGATCCGGCCTGCCTCATCATTTTATGTGGCCCGCGAAATGCTGATTTGACTTCCAAGTTTCTGGCTAAAATAATCAAATTTGCAAGTTGTCTTTAACTTTTAAAAATTTCCAGGGGGGGGGGGGGGGGGGGGGGGGGGGGGGAACAGGCATTTCTAGTTCCCAATCAGATTGTCACATATTTACATAGTTTTGGGATGGTACAAACACACTTAAAATTTATTTGACCGGCCCTCTGACAGAAACTATAACTACAATGAGGCCCGCAATAAAAATGAGTTTGACACACCCGCCTGAAGATTTTCTCTCAAAGCACTGTGCTGCCACCTAATGGCAAATAGTATTTATTACACGATCATTGTAACGCGGCACTGTTTCGAAAAAAACCCCAACTAAAATTGGATATCATATTTTTCAGACTATTAGCCACAGCGGAGTACTTATTTTTAACATAACATCCACACACACACGCTTAAGTGTTAGAATACTGCTCCAACACAACAATAATGACTGATTACATTTACGTAGGTTCAAACTCAGTACTTATGCAACTAATCAATGATCAAATTAATCAACAACTATTTTATTAAGAGTAATCTAAAAATCCTATTTCTAATAGACTCCCACCCCTGACGGTTACAAACTTGGAAAGCTTTCGCACTGTACATAAGATGTAAATATTACATTTGTGTTCTGAGCTTTCAGCTGTGTCTTTTTTGTGTGTCGTTTCTTTTTCCCATCCCTGCATTTATTTGTTAGTGATAAAGCCATTGTAGGTATTGCTGGAATAGTGTACATAATTGTATCATTTTGGATGTGTCAAATTGATGTCATTCGGATTTAAATCATTGTATCAGTCATACTGTACTGTGCAAGGAGACTTTTCGATCACAGTAAGTTCTCTTTTAAGGTTTTCAGTCAAAAAAAAAAGCAGAAAAGGCAAGCTATTAAAAAAAAAAAAAAAAACTGGACTGTCACATCCCACTACAGTGTAAATTACAAACAAAATGGCCGACGTAGACAATGTGTAGATCATTATATTACGGTTAAACCCAAAGGATCGCAAAGCATTCGACTGTGTGAAATTAAGCTCATCTGTGAAAGCATGACATATTTTTATACTCTCGATTATTTATGCCCTTCGGAATCCAAATTCTGTTACAGTGTTTGTGCTGAAATGCTTTTGTTTGATGAATTTATTGCCAATAAAAGGCACAAATTGTTGAAGGTTTCTTTTTTTGGACAATGTTTTTCTGATGAGATTTTTCAAGACATATACACAGGATATCCATAAATTAATCATAAATAAACCTATATTATAGTAAAAAGGGTTTCAAAATATTTGATTATTTCTAAATGAAGCTATTCATATATATATATATATATATATATATATATATATATATATATATATATATATATATATATATATATATATATATATATATATATATATATATATATATATATATTCACACCAACACATTTTAAAAGATATTAATTAGCATGTTTTATAGTGCATATTATAAGCGAGTATAACTAAAATATCTAAAGTATAACTAAAATATCTAAATAATCATTTTTAAAACAATAATTTTCAGATTTTTTTTGACTAGACAGCAACAAGACTGCATAGTAACAACAACAACAAAAAAAACACATATATATATATACATATATATATATATATATATATATATATTATATATATACATATACTGTATATATATATATATATATATATATATATATATACTGTATATATATATATATATATATATATATATATATATATATATACACACACCAACACATTTTAAAAGATATTAATTAGCATATTTTATAGTGCATATTATATGCGAGTATAACTAAAATATCTAAATAATCATTTTTAAAACAATTTTCAGATTTTTTTTTGACTAGACAGCAACAAAACTGCATAGTAACAACAACAAAAAAAACACTAATATATATATATATATATATATATATATATATATATATATATATATATAAATACACAACAACACATTTTAAAAGATATTAATTAGCATGTTTTATAGTGCATATTATATGCGAGTATAACTGTAAAATACCTAAATGATCATTTTTAAAACAATAATTTTCAGATTTTTTTTTGACTAGACAGCAACAAGACTGCATAGTAACAACAACAACAAAAAACACTAATACATATTGATATAATTCAATACATAAATGGCACACAGGTTGGATGTGAAACATTTTTTATAAACTTTTTTTATTGGAATTTCCATTCTGATGGTTGTAAACATAATCATCCATTCCGACAAATATTCCCATTTTAGTGCAATGCGTTGAGTGTATATCAGCAAACGGCGCTTCAGACAATGCAAAAAAAAAAAAGTCTAATAAAATAAATAATATGCACAGCAAAGTAATGTTCTTTCGAGAGATGTGCAAAAGTTTTCGAACTTACATCCTGATGAGGTTCATGGCGCAAACAAGTGACGAGTTTTTGATGGCACGATGGAGAAACGGAAGGAATCAGATCCTGAGAGTGTGTGTTACCGTCTCGTGGGACTTTCCCGCTTTGTCAATGAGGAAGGAATCGCAGTTGTAGCGCAGGAAGCGGTAGAGCTCCTCTGCCCTGGCTCTGCTCATGCCGGCGCCACGCTCCAAGCGTTCCACTGAACTGCGTAGCCAATCACACAATTCAGAAACTAACTAGTGGCAAAATCCATTTTTTGCTATCTGTAATGCAGGAATCACTAGTGAAAAGGATTACTGGTAGGCTAAACTGGCGGCGTCCAAACTAAGGATCGCGGGCCATTTGTGGCCCGCTGTCCATCTTCAAATGGTCCACAAGATATTCCAAAAATTGACTTTGCTACAAATGATTAATTTTTGTTGGGTGCGGGCCAGGAAAATTGATATGGTCTGTCTTTGTATGACACTTAAAGACATAGCGATTAACTGGTCTCTACCGCCACCTACTGTCTTGAGGCGAAACACGTCAACAAAGAATTTTGTTTGCTGACATAGTTTGACCGCTAATCAACGGAATGTTGCAAAAATCGCAGGAAAATCAATGTCATAAATCCTATTAAAATGCATCTCAAATATTGTAATTACAATGGTTTTATATGGTCCAAATTTTGGACGATGGTTATTTTTGTACAAAAAATCTCGCACGTCCAGCTGCAATCACATTGGAATGTCAGAATCGTTGCATTTTGAAATTTTACATTTTGGAATCATCTGCTGGAAATTTCAGATCCCTAGTGTTTTTTTTTTCCCCCCACTTATTCTTTTATATCGTAGGTGTCAAACTCAAGGCCCGGGGGCCAGATCCGGCCCGCCACATCAATTTATGTGGCCCGCGAAATCCTGGGCAAACTTCAAATTTCTGGTTAAAATATTACATTTGCAAGTTGTCCTCAACATTTAAAAATTTGGGGGTAAGAATAACAAGCCTTTTTTGTTCCCAATATCTTTTTTGAGCAGTTTTTACCGGGCTCTTATTTCAAAAACTAGTTAGAAGTGTGGCAAACACATCTAAAATTGATTTTATAACAATTATACCGGCCCTCTGACAAAAATTATAATTACAATGCGGCCCCCGATAAATATGAGTTCGATACCCCTGTTTTGTATCATAAAAAACCAAAGGAATATCCATAATTTGTAACATAATGTCACAAGGGTTAAAAAAAAAAAGAAAAAGCGAGCTTACCTGTTGACTAGCTGGACGACAGATCCGAAGTGGAGGCTCATGTTGAGCGCGTGGACGTAGTTGACGGCGGGCAGGCTCAAGTAAAACTGCAGGGCCTGCTGCCCTTGTTGAGAACTCAGATCCGAAGGGGGCGGGGCTACGGCCTGCCCCTTGCGCCGTTCCAGTCGCGCCAGCTCGACCAGCAAGGTGGCGCTCTGCTCGGGGCCGTCGCTCCACAGTAGACGAACGCCGTTCTGTATCAGCGCGGCTAGCGTACTGTCGTAGCAGCGGGTCCGCTGGAATGAACGGGACGTCTCACCTGGGACACGCAGACATTATCGTAACGTTATACTTTTATGCGTTTTACTTACGAATCTTAAGTTTTAAGACCTCAAAACAGTAAAAAACAAGTTATGTGAGCGTTATCAAGGATAACAGACTAGAGAAAAGGCAAGAACAATCTTTTGCAAAAGAGGGAGAGAGCACCAAGTTCTTCCGATGATTTCGGTCTTTCCTCTTCATTTTATTACAACGATTATAAAGAAAGCGGTTACAAGTTTCACAGTATTACTACACATGGAATTGTTTTTGTTGTGCAAGCGATGTTTTTGTCAAATAACACATATATACACTAATATTCCATCACAAGGTCCAACATACGTTTTTAGGCCGACGCCGATTTTTTGCAGAAAAGGCGGCCATGTTTGTTATAGCTACGGACAATGGTAAATGTAGCACCTCCTGTTGTCCGTAATGGAAAAAAACGGCCTAAATCTTACATACTATCTCTTTATTGGGGGGGATCAGCTGGGATAGGCACCAGCAAGCCTGCAACCCTTGTGAGGATAAGTGGCTCTAAATAATGGAGGGATGTTTTTAACAAACTGACTTGAAGTGTTTTATGTGGTGACATCCATGTCAATTCTTTGCATAACTTTCATTTTACTGTAAATTTCAGATTATAAACCAAGCGTTGATCTCATCTGCTATTTTTTTTTTTAATATATAAAAAGCCACCCAATAGGGCAGCGTCCTGGTAATCGAAGAGACAAAAGACGCTATGTTCTTATTGCAGCTATTTTAATTGCCACCAGGGGGCACTAGCAACCGCACAAGGGAAATTTGAATTACTTGTCCAGCTTTAATGACAACAAAGCGCGCTCAGAAAATGAACGGCTGAATGACGTGACAGGATGAGGCATACCTGGCTTGGTTCTGTCCTTCTCCACAATCAAACAAACCCGTTCGAAGAGCTCCTGCACGCTCCTCACTTTCTCGGCCAGCCGCCTGCGGTTCTGCAGGGACGCCAGATCCGAATGGGCGTGCCTCTCCACGGCCATGCGGGCGCTGACCACAAAGTAGCTGTCGTCCAGCGAGCACACGTGGACGTTGGCGCCGTGGTGCCGGCGTAAGCTGGTCACGAGCTCCACGCTGCCGCTGAGGCAGCGGCCGTCCACCAGGATGCACACCGGACTCTCGGAGATGGACGGACTTGCTCCAACGGGATCTTGGGTGCTGGATGGAGGCTCCTGGATAATGAATGACTGTAAATTTAACTAATTGAGACCCTCCATATATTTTGATTTATTATGAGAAGTTTTGAATAGACAATAAAAGAGAATTATTTAACTCCTATTTTAGTCTTATGTGGTGAACCTATTTTACACTCGCATACTTGTCACAAACACGCGAGAAAAGTGCATAAAAACATGAATTGCGGAGCTGGAATGCGGTTTTGCTTTATGTCTGTACCTGAGGCTGTTTCTTGGACGCGTCACGTGACTCAGATGTTTTAAAATCCAGCTGGTCTGATAGGGCATGTTCATTTTCGATCCTCTGGCGACTCCTGCAGGAGGAAACAAGTATTACAAGAGTTGTTAGTGGAGGGGTTCTATATATTGAAGTCCCAAAAGGAGGTTAATTGTAAAATGATGAGGGATGAACAGTACTTGATACATCAAGTTTGCGGTATTGACTTGCATATAACCCGTGGGATTATGGGAAAAGGTTTTTAGCATCGCTTTGCTACCCAAATTGGAAAATGAATTAAAAATGTAGCATATATGTCAACGAATGTTTTCCATTTCTTCAGATGTTACCTCTCTTGTTGCTGTTCTTCCACAATCCCCCTGCCAGGCAACGGCGCCTTGAATGTGACGGCCGAAGAAGAGGAAGAGGAGGGCGCGTCTTGCGGCACGAGGTTGACGTCGGCCTCCTCCTCTTCCTCGCTTGAATCTACCAAGCGGAGAACACGGCCACACTTGTTCCTGGGCTTGCTCTGACATCCGTCCGCCCCTGCCAAAGCGGCGTTTTTTGCTCTGGCTTTGCGGAAGAACACACGGCGCCGAGTGGCGTATTGCTTCCTCCCGTCCACGTACGAGTCCTCGGGCATCAGCTCCACGGCTTCTTCCGAGCTGGCCTCCTCCTCCACTTCCTCCTCTTGGCTTCCCACCACAAAACTATCCTCTTTGTAGGTTTCGTCCTGCTCGGGCTCCTGTAAACAAAAGTGGAAGCCAAGTTGCTGTTTACCTGAACACGCAGGTCAAATTTAAGCAGTGTTTATATATATATTTTTTTGTTCAGGCATAATTTTTTCTTTTGTGATTCCACTGTGCAGGTGTGTAGTACCTGGGAGAAGACATCCATATTGTGAAGGTTTTTGTAGGACATTTTAAACCTTCCAGGGATTGCAGGGCTTCTGACAGACTTCAAGTATATCCCGCGCATCTCAGAGTCTGATGGAAAAGAGGAAACAGGAGAATCAGAGTTGATACAAAAGTATTAAGACAAGCTTCTTACTGGGAGTTAATCAGTGAATTAGAACAGGGTTAGCTGAATACATTGGGATACACTAGCGTGGAAAATGAGGACTAATTGGGGGGGTTGATGTGTGTGTTAAGTACTTATTTTATTCACTAGCAGTCATTCAAAAATTAATCATCTCCTTTGAGATTAATTAAGGTGAAAAAAATGATCATAATGTTCTCTACACACCCCGTCGTTATCATTATCCATCCCAAGGGCGGCCATTTTGCCACTTGCTGTCGACTGGAAATGACCTCACAGTTGCTCAGGTGAGGACCAATCATTGCTATCCTGTTTTCTGAGTCTAGTCATGTGATGCTCGCAAGCTGATTAATGATTGGTCAATCCCTGATCACCTGGTCATTTTACCAGGAAGTGGCAAAATTGCTACCTCCTGAGATGGATAAAAATGTACTTTTTAAAAATGTATTTAAGTGTATTTTTGCTGCTTAATTAATACTATGAATTACTATTACTACTATACTATGAATTAATTCTATGAACTATGAATTATGAAGAGAGGCTGCACAGAATTTTTGTTGTAAGTTATTCATTCATAAGCTATGGGCGATATGAGTTGAACTTCCATTTCCACTTCCTGAAGCTGATGTAACCTCATTCAGTAACCATAGCAATCTACCATTAAGTCCCTGCGACAGGTGCGCGTTGTCCACCACAAAGCCATCCAGGAGGCGGTTCTGCTCTTCGCCGTCGTCCTCGTCGGATGAAACCGCCGCCCCCTCCGACAGCGCCGCCTCCTCGTCCAGGAACTCGCGGCCCTTTTGACATTTCTTGCGCTAGGCGTAAAACACAAACAACCGGGGGAAAATGCCAAGCATGACACCGGTGTTAATCGCAAAGATGGCATTTAAAGAGGTAAAAGGTGCCATTTGACGCTTGCTTTTTGTTATGCAAACTCGACACCTTGTTGTTGATCTGATGGAGCGGCTTTATGGCTCTTCTGCAAGCGAGCGCGCGCTCCGTCTGGAAATCGTCGTCGTGGTCGGCTTCGGTTTCTTCAGACTGGGGACACAGGTGGCAAAGGGGTCAGCTGATGACTGGAAATGCGCTGCATACTAATAAAAAAATTAAAAAAATCTCACCGTGTTTAGTGCGGTCACGCGTTTCCTCCTCACAAGTGGCGAGTCCGCGTCAGAGTTTGACTAAAAGACAAAAAACACGTTTTAGACGCGTGTTATAAACGCCATGGAGAGAACTTATTCGCTCTGCTGTTAAGGGGTGAGAGAGAGAGAAAAAAAAACCTTCTAACGGCCAATACTTTCGACATGGTGGTTGCCATGACAACTGGATGTTCTTCATGAACTGCTTACCCTCAGATCTCGCCTTCACACTTTAAATCAGCGCTTCTCAATTATATTTTTCCACACCTGCAAATACAGGAAACTTTTGGCCCCCACTCGACGCCCCGACTATAAATAAGATTATCATCTATAAAAATGGTATAAGCATACCTAAACCTGTATCATTTTTAACATTAAGAAAAAAGCAATTTAATTCGACTTTCAACAACTGCTCATTATTTTTTTTACAGTGTTTATGCAGGTTACAGCTTAGTCCAAAACAGAAAAAAAATAACCAAGTGCATCACAGTGCCTGGATTTTTTTTTTATTTTTATTTTATTGCAATTACACTTCACATGATAAAAACAAAATCTTTTCCCTGGGGTCATCTGCACCTCCTAGGGGGGCCCGACACGCTATTTGAGAAGCATTGCCTTACATGAACATTTAATAATGATCAAAATAATATTGAACATTGAATATTTGATATGTGGTAGGGCTTCTATTGGGTCTACATGGGTTTTTAACCTCTTTGTAGGGACCGTTTGTCCTTGTGGGGCCATTTTGGTGGGCCCCTTTAGTCTAGAGCTCTTTTTTATGGTAATGACTTGGTTTTAGAATTTGGGTTTGAATTTTGGTTGAGGTTAAAGTACGGGAATTTGGCAGCTTGTGGCATTAACGAAAAACACATTTTGACATGCAACGCTATTTAAAAAGTAATAAAGATTTGTTTGTTTTATAGTAAACAGCGTCAGAAGTGAAAAAAACTAATATGCCTCAAATTAGCAGTTTTTTTAAAATAATTATTATAAGGCAACATGTAATTGCTTGCTTGATTTCTTTTTCTGTATATTAATCTAAAGTAAAAATCTATGTCTTTTTCTCTGTATGCGCCCCTCTGTGGTTACGCAATCACTTGTTGAGCTTCGAGTTAGGGGCAAGGAAATGCAATTTTGTCAATTGGATGTCCCCACAAGGGTAGCAAAACCTGTAAGTCTGTGCGCATGTTCTCACCACTGCCTCCGGTGATGCCAAAGGATCGACCTTGTTGGCATTTCTTCTCCTTTGTACAACGACCTCGTCATCGCTGTCAGTGGCGCATTCCGCTAAAAGAAAATGTCAAATACACAAACATTTGTACAGAAATATAATAGAAACATTCAAACTCAACGGCACGTTTCGTAGATCATATCCAAATAGATCATAGCCATCATTATTATTATTGATGGAATTATTTGGGAGACATGAAAACGTTGATTAAAATGGAATAGTTTGTAACGTTTGCTAATACGACAGCAAAAAAAATAAATAAATTGAATTGTACAGGTTATTTGTTTACTTTCATCAATGCTTTTTACATACAGTAAATAAAACTGAAATTTGAACGTGGGTGTGTAGATTTTTTTTTTTTTTTTAATATTCATAGTGGCAGTCCACAGGGTAGGGTCTGAATTTTTCCCTTGCAAGTCAAAGCAGAGGATTATAGCAGTGATTGCCAAACTTTTTTTTAATTAAATGTTTGCGATGTAATAATGACACGTTACATTGTTTTGCATATTTGCCCCAACTGGGAATTTTCCAAATGGGAGGTTAAAAAAAAATAGTTTTTTTCAGGGGGAATTTCTGTCTCATACTAATGCTGGCTTGCGTTACCATGGCGACCAGGGAAGGCAAAACGACTGCGCTCCGACAGAGTGTGTGGTCAGTCAGTGTTACCAAATTGGCTACTTTGCAGCTATACTTAGCCACTTTTCCAACCCCTCAAGTGCGTATCTGTTAACTCATTCAATGCCAGTGACGTATTTTCTCGTTTTTTTCTTAAATTGCGTCCGTTAAACCCCAGATACTTAAGTATTAAATTGATACTTAAGTCTGTTAAGGACATTAAATTCCTGATACTTTAGCATTAAATCAAAATGTACAAAAATGTACACAAATTACATTCAGTAAATCGTAAAATTGAAATCACAAAAGCTATTAATTTCAAGGGAAATACATGTCACAAAAAAAAAACGGAAACGAACTAAACTCATACAGGGCAGCGCTATATAACATGATAAAGATAAAAACTAATATTAGCTAGCATGTTATCCACACAGTAACAAATTGTTGGATCAACAAAAAAAAAAAACTCATTTTGGGCATATTATCATTCTTCAACTTTCTTACAAAGAAAGTAAGTGATAATTTCACAAACAAAACTTCACCGACTGCTCCCAAAACCAAACCATCCTCCTCACTACAAAATGTAATATCAACCGCGGCCAGAGGCGGCGCCAAAAAACAAAGATCAAACCAAACAAAATGAACAGTTAAACTAAATCAGTTCCAAAAATGGAAAGCGGTCCGGTACCAGTTGATCCACGGGCCGCTACCGGGCCTCGTACCTGTGGTTGGGGACCGCTGCTTTATATTACATTATAGTCTATGAATACTTTAGCTTTTTTAGCGTTCTACTCATTCCGCACGAATTCTAATACATTTTAAAAACGCAAATGTACAACTAGTCCTGTCAGCAGTTGATTAAATGCCAGTGGGCAGTATATAACAAAATACGATTACTTTTAAGCCTTATCCCAGTCGTCTTAGTCCTTAGTGACAGCTGGCACGCTCTGCATGTTAGAAACAACAAGCAAACAAAATATTGCTCAAGGGTTGAGGAAACAAGGGTATGGTGTGTATTTAAATGTAATAATGACGCCAGTGTTACTTGTATACAACTGCAGTCAATGGTTTGAGCATTTAAACGGAAAAAGTTCAAATAATCGGCAAACGTCGTCCATTTGGTTTATTATTTTTCACCGATGTTTGAAAGGTCATAATAGGTCTTATCGTATGTAAACAAACCTTGATGATGATCAGAAGTGGACGCAACGGCGCACTCGGCCCGGGTTTCCACTGGTGACTTTGTTCCACCTTCTGGTCGTCTTCGTTTCAGGCTGCTGAGCGAGAGGCGAACGTCGCGACGCCCGGCAGGGCCCGGAGACGCCAACGGAGACGGCGAAGGCCCCGGTTTGGACGTCAACGGCGACACGAGAGGTGTGGACAACTTGGACAGGGTGCGGTTTGAAGGTGCAGCGGGCCTGTGAAAACTATAAGGTGTGGATGAAAGGAATGCATGTGGTGAGAGCTTCTGCTTTGGAGGCCGCGGGGCGGTGGTGTTCAAAGACACGGTGTCCTCTTCCTCCGAGTCCTCCAGGGAATAGCCGAGGTCAAAATTGACAGCAAAGTCCAAGTTGTCAAACAACTCTGGACTTTTTGACACCGTAGGAGAGCCACTCCCTTTTTGCCGTGCGCTATCAGGTGATGGTTCTATTCCGGCGTCACAAGTCTCAAAGTGAGCCAACGTGTGCGTGGAGCTTGTTGGGATGTCCTCCAAATCGGGGGGAATCTTGGGCTTGTTGTCATCTTCAGGAATGCGAAAATCCGGGATGTCCATCTGCAGAAAGACTTCGTCGTCGCTAAACAGGTCCATGCTGTCGTCCATCGGGTTGGCTTCACAAACATCTCCCAACGTCGCCTTTTCACACGGACCGTCATTGGGCTCGAGTTTTTCGGCTTCTTCGTTTGCGGCGTCGTCGTCAAAAACCTCATCCCAGGTTGCACTGCTTACAGAAAGACGTTCCTGATGGGATTGCTCCTCATTTACTGGAGGAACATCTAACGTTGCTTTGGGGCAGTCGTTAGAACGGATCCCCATGATGTCGTCATCATCATCTACATCCAAGGTAAAACTGACTTGGAACGGCTGAGGAGGATCAAGAAGAAGATGGCACGTTGAGTCTACTGCGACTGTGTCTAACTCCACGAGAGGCGGCGGAGATCGGGAAAGGAGCTCTGGAGGAACATCTAACGTTGCTTTGGGGCAGTCGTTAGAACGGATCCCCATGATGTCGTCATCATCATCTACATCCAAGGTAAAACTGACTTGGAACGGCTGAGGAGGATCAAGAAGAAGATGGCACGTTGAGTCTACTGCGAATGTGTCTAACCCCACGAGAGGCGGCGGAGATCGGGAAAGGAGCTCGGCCACGTTGGACAAGATGGCTTTTAGGTTCTCGTCACTTCCCCGGGCGTCAAACAAAGGAGGACGAGAATCCCACTGGGGCAGATAGAACATGGCCTGAAGTTCAACATCTTCTTCACTGTCCCTTTTGATCGCCGCCTCCTCGATTTTAGGAGAATTTGATTTGAGGACATCTTCATCGATAGAGACGGGTTCCTCAACGTGAGGCCTCAAACCAGGCACTAACCATTGCTCGATAGATTGGGAGCAGGTGTTTTTCTTGATCTTTTTCCGACGGGTGTCTGCATCAGTTTTATTGAGATAAGACGATAGCTCCTTCTCGTATGCGCAGTCCTCCTGCGGAGAATCACACGCGGACGAAATTAACCTCTGGACTTTTTGGCCACGCTGACAAGCTTTATTGATAAACGCCGTATTTACAGCACATAGCTATCTAACCAGGAAGTCGTCAAATCCACGCACAATTTCTCACAAAGGGTGAGAAAGCCTTCCTTTACGCATGATCGACATTTCCTGTTTTTCGTTGGGTTGGATTTCATAAGTCTCGACGGTGAACGCGCACACATTTATTGCCAAAAATCTGTCAGGCTCGCAAACCTGGAATTAATCCGTCGGGAGTGGCACCCTCCCCCGAGGCAGCAGGGCGCCAATGAATCAACAAACACTGGGAGGAAGCTGCCCGTCGTGAGGACGGAGAGGAATGAAAAGTGGGCGTGGAAAAGGGATTGAGGAGCGGTATCAGGTGCGATAAGATTGGAAATTAGCGTCGTCAGGTGGAGACGAGCAGATGGAAGTCAACGGTGCCTCACTTCCTGTTTAGAAACTCAATGATCACAAGCTTAACCAAAACCACTGAGAGCAAAGTGCCGGTGTGTATTTGCGCAAATTACAACTATAAAAAAAGGCATTTAAATTCGTGTTAAACTAACGATTCAAGCCCATTCACTGCCATTGACGATTTTATACGTCAAATAAACATTTAAACTGCACTATGAGATGGAAGTAGTTTTTTTTTTTTCATGAGCATTTGCAACTTTCATCAAATTTAAGACCCCTTTTACTAAATGTGACGAGTGGGCAATATGGACTCAATATTATCACAATATTTCTCATGCCATTGAATAATCTTTTCATAATACAGCATTTTACGTAGCATTTTATGTAGCATTTTACGCCTACAAGTTATATGCAATAAACTGATTTTTTTTCCAGCTTGTTAAAAAAAAAAAAAAAACATTATAAAGGCGGATTTAAGAATTAAGTGTCACTTTTAAGGTTAATCAGGGCCTACATTTTTGGAAAATCTGTTTTAAGACTTTTATAAGGATCCAAAGATCGTGACTAATATTGTGTCTCGTAGTCCACATCTTTTTTCAAGCAATATCATTAGGGCACTCACAAATATTTTTAGAATCGATTACTGCATCGATAAATAAGATATTTTACTGTTCATTAAACTATATTTGTGTTTATTTTGTATTTTATGTGATTTAAAAAAAAATGCTATATTATTACTCGCTTTAAACTGATTCAGTCACTGGTTGGCTCATTGTTTTCCCACAGTGAAATCAAATGTTTTATTTTGATTATGCACAAAAGACAAAAAACTTTCAAGAGGACTTCAGGAAATCAGAATAAATAATGTTGAGAGGTTGAATTTAATGTTTAGAGGATTTCAAATTAAACAAAGGCTCCAAATTGTTACTCGATTGTTAAAATTGTTGCTCGATTTGATCCCGGATTAATTATTAATGAATCAACTAATTTTGACAGCTTTGTTTATCCTTACAATTTCAACTTTGTTCTTTTAAAAACTATTCTGTACAAGTACAATATAACTTTAAGTCTGTGTAGAATTTAATTGCATATTAAGTGACACACAAGAGCCAGCATATAGAGCTGCATCAAAAATGCATATTTGTAATGCATATTATTATGTGTAACAATTTCTCCGATATTGTCTTTGCCATTTTAGGTGAATTATTGATGCAGCTCTCGAATTTCAACTCACACAATTGTAAAACGTCCATTAGGTAACGATACAGCACTGCATATATAGCATAAAAACTTTTGAACAGAATTCTGTGACAGAAAGACAAATCGATTGTATTTTCTGTTGTTGTTCCCTCATTAGTTTATAGAACGGCGTAATCAAGAGTAATTGTTGAAAAGCTATTGTTCAAACGTCTTTTGTAATGCCCATCCTTCAGCATATTACTGTAACTATCGTCACAAGTTTGAATCTCCACCCATTGAGGCACATTTGCATCCACAAAAAAAAACCACGATGCAAAATGCAGTTTCTGATGCTTGTGTAACATTAAAGTATGTCTGGAATTATTAGAGCAACCACATACCACACCGGACTTACCACACCTTTATCATGGCCCGCGTGGCACCACTGTCGCATTTCTACCACTTGCGATCTAAATGCATCTTTGGAAGCCTTTTTTTTTCAGTTGGGATGTTGTATGGCTGATTTATGAAAATTAAGATGAACAAAATGGAAGCGATGGACAATATCTCAGTACAACCTACAAAGGAATTGAAAAAAGACCATTTAAAGAAAAAAAAAAGGCAATAATATATATGTGCCACCAATCGTCTAAACATTGTGTGCGTATAATTGTTGTATTTTTCAAAAATTACACTAAAATCCACTATATGTCAGTTGTTATTGACTGAAAATGACATCAAAGTTGCTGAGGGGTTTATCTGGGTTTGCTCAAAGTTTTTCTGGCTCCGGCCTTCCTGTGTGAAGTTTGCATGTTCTCCCCATGCCCACGTGTGTTTTCTCTGGGTATTTCAGTTTCCTCCCACATTCCCCAAAACATGCATGGTAGGTATATTGAATGCTCCAAATTGCCCTTAGGTGTGTTTGTGAGTGTGAATGCTTGTTTGTCTATAAACAGCTCAGGCAGCTGGGATAGGCTCCAGCACGCCCACGAACCTCGAGAGGACAACCAGCTAAGAAAATTGATGGATGGATTATTTAGTGTTTTAATTGTGTTTTTTGCCTTACTTTAGTCCATGTAAAGAATTTTATATGCAGCCAGTGTTTCATAAATACAGGTAATAATTTTGTTTAATGACATTTAAAAAAAATGTCTGATTTTCCCTGGGTAATGTTCATTACGTACGTATTTATTGTTAAGGTTATTACTATTACTTTTCTGAAATTAACAGCGGTACAAACAATTTTGTCCATGCAAGTTTGAGAAGCTGCAATTACAACTCAATTAGCTCAATTCACATAATAACAATATCACAATACAATTAAATGCTACTGACAGAAAAAAGAAAAAATAGTTTTTTTTCTTTCTTCATCTCAAAGTAGCTTGATAAATTTGAGATTTGTTTTTCGGGCTCCTGGTCTTTTTCATTCCCATCTAGGTCAACACAGCCTGACCCAGATCCAGCTTCCTGGCTTTATGTAACGCTTCGAAGGATTGCGTAATCACAGGCGAGGAGGCCCGTCTGTCTGCACGGCCTTCGTCTCGTCACAAAGAGCAGCGTGACAGCGAGCTGCGGAAAACACAGCGTGCGCTTTGATTCTTGGCCCGGCCGGACAGAAAATGTCTTCAAATGAGTTCGGAAAACAAGCTCCGCGGGCTTTCAGAAAGTCAAGGAGCAAAGTGTGTCGGCGGGACTTAAAAGGGCAAAAATAAGAAAGTTGAAGCATTTTGTCCAATCGCTGGTGTTTCTGGAGCAATAGGTCAAAAAGGCCTCTGCCGATTCCAGCCGCGGTAGAAAGCCACGATTATGCTAAAGTTAGACTCTAAGATGTACAAAATGGAACGGAAATGTGTGCAGACAAAGAAGTGAAACTGTGAGCCTTTAGCAGTGTAAAGAAATGCTTACGAGTAATCACAAATCATCACGAACCGTAATATTTATACAGTGAATATTCTGGAAATTGCCATTTGGTTTATATGACAATGACCTAGTTTTTCCTCGCTTTTTTCTTCTAGTAAACATTGTCAAACCAGTGATTTCCCCACAACTGTGCCATGACGTGCGCTGCAGAAAACTATTGAATTACAATTAACTGTAATTAGTCTGAACATTATGAATTGGCTACAAAAGTATCTCTGTTTATTCATCATTGCCATTTTTAAACTTGAAAACAACATTTGTCGGCGCGTGTGCTTGTCGGGGATTTGATTTCTTTAGCAGCTAATAATCATTTGTTTGCAGTGCATCAAAAAGAAGATGGAAATTTTCCAACAATAGAATTGTTTCGATTCAATCGGAAAATTGGATGCGCATCCATGATAATATTTGTGTATTTAAGGCAGCATTACCAACATATTTTGAGGGACACGTACTCCACCACCCCAAAAAAAAAAAACCTGAAAAAGGTGTGAAGGATGCTTTACAATTCTATGATTTTTCTTTAAAACACAAGCAAGCAAGTATATATTGCTTATATTTTGTTTTGTTTTTCTTTAAACTGAAAATGTGGTAAGGCAAAGATTTTTGGGTGACCTCGGGCTTGGATCCCACTAAACGAGATCCTCGTCTGTACTGGACAAAGACCAAATCCCGTCCAAATACTCAAATCAAAAAAGCAAATTGTGGTAAACTGACCATTTTCCAAACAGTCACTTGAGGATCGTTAATGCTTTTTTAATTCTGTGACAAGAACAGTCCATTTTCAAATTATAATCAAATTAATTGGAATGTGGGGCAACTTACTGTTAAATCGTTTTATAGGAGCAATTTTCTACCCACCTCATTTCTGAGTGTTCTCAGGGGAAATGACTTTGTGTTCGACTTGCTATTTTCAATTTTTGGTAGTCAATTTATTTCGGTTACAATTGTTTTGTTTCATGGAGCGCGTTATTAGAAACTAACTACCTGCCAGGCAAAGAAAAGTCAGCCATGCAAACAGCCTTGACCCAAATTTGATATCAGAAGATTTGTCCTACCAAGCAGGATTTTTTTCAATAGTCAGACGTCCGATTGTGCCGTCTTTATTAGTTCAGCTTGGGTTCTACGTCTAACGTTTAGCCAAGGTAATAGCAATTATGCACATCTGAAAAAAAGCAGAATTAGGACCAGTAGATTACCCAGATCAAGGTAGGGGCACAGTTTTCAGAAAATTTACGACCGTGAAACTTTAATGTTCAAATCATGCCAGAAATTAATGTGAGCCGGCGCATCAGCCCCTGCTCCCGCTTTTGTTTTGACAGGTGGGCCCCCTTGCTTCCATCCCTTGTTTAGCCAAGACTCACGGTGGGAAAACAAAAGGTGGAATTTACCATAATCGCTGACCCAATTTCGGGGATTTGGACCGACGCAGCAGTCTTATCGATGGAGCAACGGCGGCAAACGTCAGGTGGTGAGTAACAAAGCAGATGTGATTAAATTACCGATGCGGAATGTATGGATCGGTCCAATACGTGTTGTGAGCGTTTAAAAGAAAACAATTTCAAGCCCGTTGGGAGTTTAAGATCATTTAAGATACCGAATCATATGACGAATTTTTATTAGCTTTGACGTCCCATCTGATGTGCTTGCTGTGAAGCAAAAAAAAAAAAATATCTGGCAGAGCAAAGCAACTAATTGTCCAAAAAGAGAAGCAGTTGAATGGAAATAATGAGGATGCAAAGTGAGGATCTAAATGAATCATTGCTTTCGGTGAAATAATGACGTAGAAAACCAAATGGACTTGTTTTTCCATGCCAAGTATTTGCCTTCTAGGTCAAAAGAATGACTGTAGTTACTTAACCCAAATTAAAATCGTACGTTCCAATGAAACTCAGCTGACCCCCTTGCAAAAGAAAAAAAAAAAAAAAAAGATAGCGTTTCATAAAAAAAATACTACTGCACCCCCACCCTCACACCCCAGCTTGTGCAAGCTTATTTTGTAAGAGACATTTGATTCTTGACGCTTCACTGTGACATGCGCAAATTACAAAACAGGCACCGACGCCTCACCTCGTTTTCCTCCAGCATGTTGTCGATGAGCTGCATCACCTTGGTGAAATGCTGGCAGCGTAACGAGTGATCGACGATATAGGTCGGAAGCGTCCGATGTTGCCAATGCCTCCATTCCGAAAGAGAAAGCTCTCTGACGGCGGCTTCATCTCTAGGAGTGTCCTCCTATTAAAGATAAAATCATTTTAATTAGTTAACAGCCTCTCAACAAAACTGAAGTTACAGAAGAAATACGAAAATCACTGTTTCACATTGAAATGAACAAATAAAACACATTCAAAAGATCGTATATAAATAAAGTATATGAAATGTGTTTTATCCCCTTGCCCAGTGATCTTCTAACTGTAATTTGGAGGTTGAACAGTCTCTTTTTGGGCACAAACTGAATTTTTATTTTTCAAGACATAGAGCGCGCTTGTGCACAAAGAGCACTGCTCACTAACTAAACTCTCACCGCAAAACGTAGCGCTGCCGCTACCCCTCTCGGCCGCCCGTTCTCACATTGCATTTCAACTGGGCTTTTTCCCTCTTTTTCTTTTCAACCTTGAGAGGATACAGCAAAAACAAAATGAAATGAAATAAATAGATAAAGAAACTGACTTGAGCTGGTCCATCATGTGGTAGGGAAATGAAGCATGATGATAGCCTCAAGGTTGGGTGAGCTTCATCTTCAGCCAGCTTCATGGTGGACGCCCAAAGAGCATACTCTGCGCTGTTCAAAAAGCCTCCTGACGCAGCGCCCTCCTGACCAACTGAGCAAAAAAAAAAAAAAAAAAAACACACTCAACCCAAACGTTCTAACATTTTTAGAAATCTCTCAAACGATCACTCACTGAGGTTCTGCGGGTGGATGAGCGAGGCCCGACCCTGGGTGTGCGACCGCCGCCCCCTTGAAGATCGTCGGCTGCTTTCCCGGTGGTCAAACTGGCCGGAGGTGATGTGCATTTTATGCAGCGTGGGCGTTATGCCGTCGGGTAGCATGCGGGGACTGTTGGGGTACATGTGGAAGCCGCTTTTGTTGCCCATGATGGACTTCAACAGGTTGCGTTTGTTACTCTGGCTCTGGTTGTAGGTCTAAGGAGAAGTTGACATTTGAGGTCAGGTGAAGTGTACGATCATCACCAAATTGAAGATCTCATAAGACAACTCAAGTAATAAGTTGTTTTTGCATTTTTGCACTATATGAAAAAGTGATTGTTTAATCTTGAAACAACTATGATCAACCTCATTTTACAGGGTTACAAAAATACTGTCATTTCAATGGTAGTCATAAGAAAAACAGCAGGAAAAAAATAGCAGTTTAAAATGGAGTTTCAAAACTCAATCCATTACAGGAACAAAAAAAATCTTATTGTCACTTAAAAACTGCAGTTCAGATCCACTTGGGTGCTATCTGTGTGACATTAAAATGTGTTTGGTGGTAAGTGGAACATGCATAAATTATTGGCATAATAAAAACATATCAAAAGATTTGCCATAAATACCTGAACTTGAACACCATCCGTGTTCCACCGAGTTTATGATTGTGTTTATATGCCCAAAAAATAAACAAGTCAAATGAAATACTTTTTCGTGTTCTCTAACCGGTGCACACATTATGCAAAAAGCATAATGAAGTTGGTAGAGCCCTAAAATATGGCTAAGTGGATTATTTTTGAGATGATGCATGAAAAAATATATATTTAAATTATCATTACTATAATGCATAGCAAAAATATTACAAAACTAAAGATTTGGGGCTAGAGTTTTTTATTTTTATTTTTTTATGTACGATGGTGGTGCCAGACATAAGGGCAAACTCGCAGAAAGTAAAAAAATGAAAGATGTAATGGAGGTGAAAAACAAATATTCCAAATATAAATGCAAACAAATCAAAAGAAAACTGCAAAAAAAACAAAAAAACAAATTCAATTCGACATGAACTGATATACACACCCGTTCTTCTCGTCCCTCGGCCAGGATAACCACGATGCGTCCTTGCCGCTTGCGCCCAGTGCGGCCCATACGCTGTACCAGGCGGATGGGATTCTTTTGCGCGTCGAAGCAGACGATGAGGTCAACTTCGCCGATATCCAGCCCTTCCTCCCCGACGCAGGTCGACACAAGCGTGTTGAAGCCGCCCTGGCGAAATCTGTTCACCACCTATTCATACAACACCAACAAAATTCAGTTTAGTTCTCACGTAAATTTAACAAAGTTGATATACAGTGTCCATAATAATTGGCACCCCTGGTTCAGTGGTGTTAAAGTCTTAAATAACGCTCATAGTGAAAAATTCTAGACAGGATTCACCAGAAAGAATCAAGCTCCTCCTACGGCCGTCTCCGTCCCCAGACCTAAACCCCATTAAAACCCTGTGGAGATTGTTCGAAGAGGACTGCTCCAAGATCCTTCTTTCTATATTCTCTCATCTTGTGAAACATGATCTGTGATGATAAGATGCAGTTTTGTTGGCAAAAGGGGGTTGCACAAAGTACTGCACTTTGACGTGAAAGGACGTCACTGGGAACATAAGTTGACCATCTGCGGCCTAGTACCAGTTTGTGGTTCAATTGGCACTGGGCCGCATGGGCAACAGAAATAATGAACTCCAGTATGTCCATTGTATGTATTATCCAAGTTTAAAAGATTTTATTTTGAAAACAATTTTATTTTGGCCGGATTCTGTGTGATTCATTTCAGGCACTTGAGCGCCAACATTTCACTCACGAAGAGGTAAAATGAATAAGAAACAAACAGCTTTGGAAAGGGGAAAAGGCACAGGATGCACAGTCAAAGACAGGTGACGAGCCGACGACTTCGAAGAAAAAAAAAGCTTCAAACAGGCAATACCAGGAGTGCTACTTGAAATAGTGATTTCTTACGGTGAAGACTTTGAGTGCTACTTCCCAGCCAAAAAGGACCCATAAACTGATATGGAATGGATTCTCGACCTATTTTTTACCAAAGCACATGAGCCCGCAAATGGCGGCAGCCTTAAAAGTATGTTCGAGACATCCCATCTGTGTGAAGAGAGAAAAACAAGCTGAGGGCTCCCATTAGTTTGGCGTTGGGGGGTTCCAATATTAGAGGACGGTGTCCACATTTCCAGCGAAATACATTAATATAGCAAAGCAAAAGAAAAAACAAATCCATTTATGTCATAGCAATTCTTGGTCAACTTACAAAAAGTTTTAATAGACTATGAAGATAACATTATCTTAAGACCATTTCCACAAATGTCATGTTTATAATGCTAACAGGCCCAAGGGTGCATTATCAAGTGTTATCTTTCATTATTCACTTTTTATATTGCTGTCCAATGAAATACGTGTCCCAATCCTAACTGAGTTTTTTAAGTTTACCCAATCAACAAAGAACACAAAGAAGTCATTGTTGGGTTGTTTTTTTTTCTTCTTAATTTTGCTTCATAACAACACATGCTTTTCATTGGAAGCAGATGATGTGTTGAGATGTGATCAGGATGAAGGCAAAGAAAAAGCCTCTACCTCCAGTTGCTCTTTCTGAGTGAAACCTTTGACCCCTTTCCCCGCCGACGCTTGCCCCATGAAGGTCATGACCCTGATCAGCGGGCCGTGGCGGTCCAACATGGCGGCGATCTCTTGAACGCTGTCTCGGAATGAGGAAAAGATCATCACTCGCGTGCTCACTTCCTGTGCGCCTGAACCTGGAGGGCAATTTTGATGGGATTAAACACCATTTCAAGCAATTGTAACGTAAGCGTGTTTGTATTACCTTTACTGTCGGATGCGCGCTCTACCAACAGTCGGAAGTGATGCAGCACCACACCCTCTAGTTTTTGCAGCTTGGGGTGACCATAAATGAAGGGTTCATCTGAACCTATGGGTGTGAATTACGAGATGTAATCTATATATATATATATATATATATATATATATATATATATATATATATATATATATATAAAAGTAGTCAATACCAGGTAGCTTCCCAAACTTTTCCTCCATCTCATGATAAAGGTCCATGAAGATAGGAGTCCTCTGCAGCTCATTTCTGGCACGAGACATGTCTGGAAAAAAAAATGGAGATGGCGAAGGATTTACACAATTACTCGAATTTTAATCGAGATCACAATTATTGGCTGCCACGATTAATTATGCTGATCCTCGGCGATATTAACGTTTGGAAAGCCGGCTATCTTATATGTCAAATCAAGCACTTTGTCATCCTACCACCAGGGGGCGATGTTTCCCACATGTTCACATGGCAAAAGCTTCTGCTTTTCTCACCCTAATATATAATTTACCAGTGTGAAATAGTGCGGAGTTTCTCACCTGTTTCTTAATGTATACCCTGTCATTTGAGGCTCATTTGGAAAAACCCATCAAAAAACTGAAATAAATTTGGTTTGAAAATGACATTTTGACTCTGAATTAAAATTAGCTTCAAAGTAAATAATGTGCTTGATTGTAAGTAGGCTTCACTTTCTTCATTTGTTTGCACTCAGCTGCTTTGCCCCGTGTGCCACATTTTTGCCATGTCTTGGGTGAATGTGTTTTAATTAGTTTATTTATTTATTTTAGATTATTATTTGTAAGAATCAAACCTTGAAGCCTTATTTATATACTGCTTGTTTAAAATCAGTGCAATAAAGTCATATTTTACCAAACATGATGAATAACCGTGATTTCAATATTGACGAAAATAATGGTGATTATTATTTTGGCCATAATCGTGCAGCCCTACAAAGGATAAGTAAAAAAATAAATAAAACAGTTTTATATAAACAAACCTCTGGAGCCATCCATGATCCCCTGGACATAATAAAAGAGCGACCTGAGTCCCATCTGCATGAGTAGCTCGTAGCCATGATACAAGCTAATGCAAAGGGCAAAGTCTCCCTCCAACATTCCCTGCTGTGGTCCCTGCGGGCACAACATGCGAGACAACATGCAAAAAAACCACAGTGAGAATCGAAAAACGACTGTGGGACTTTGAAATACGGTTGAAATCGCCAAGTCAGATAACTTTAGCTAAAATTTTGAAAAAAATATCACTTACTGTAAATGTTATATTTAATAACCAGTTTTTCACACCAGCTGTCAGCACACCTCACTTGACCTCATTTTCAGCCAGCATCAAAAGATTAAATCAACACGTGTTTAAGCCAATGTTTCCGTGATGCCGGTCAGAGATAATTGCTAGTAGCCGGCAATGATTGATTGACTAAAGATTTTTTTTTGCAGTAGACTATCATGACATTATAAATCAATTCTCACTCAATTCATCACTGAACATTTTTAGTACAAGAAAGCCGCATCCAACCTATTTTTGCACCACAAATCAGTTTCACGGAAGGACATATTTTAAAAAAAACAGCATGGGAACAAAATTCAAATTATGTCAAGTTTTTAACGAAAAGAGGTTAAAAAAAAAAAATGGCTGGCGCTAACTGAATTCCCCAAATATGGGACATATATGTAAGTAGGATGCACTTAGTTTTAGGGTGAAATTTTCTATATAAGCGTGTATAGGACACACCAAGAGTTTGGCAAAAATGAAAAAAACTATAGCAAAACGGAATAAATGCCATCTTTTGTCAAATGCTTCTAATTTTCTTGTGTTCATATTCGTGAGTTACATATTTGTTGCGGGTTGAGTTGAGTGTATTTCAGATTCCCCGCATTGTGAGTGGTCAGTGAACGCGGCGCCAGTGCAACGTTTAATGCGCTCTAAGCAGTTGTTTTTCTTTTTCCTCACGACGCAGATCGAGTTCATTTTGCCATAAATGCCCAAAGTTGAACACCATCCATGTTGCACCAAGTTTATGATTGTGTGCATATGCCAAAAAAACACAATTATAAACGAGTCAAATGGAATACCTTTCCGTGTTCTCTAACCGGGGCACTTGGCTGCATACCTTGCTACTCTTAATTGACACATCATAACCGTGACGCGAGCCTATTCATTTTACAAATATTCCTGTGTGCGAACGAGGATGGACTCGGACGTTGGTTCAGTCTGCTCGCTTCTTCTATAGAAAATAATGCTGTAACAACCTCAGCTAACACGAGCTGCTGCAAGCTGTAACAGGCGCAGGCTAGCAGCCAACTAACGTCACCCTCTAGCTGGTCCGTTACGGTAATTATTGTATGTAGGAATACAGGCCGATATAAAAATGCACAATCTGTGCGTCAATACACGCCTTGTGCGGCGGAACAATTTACCTTGAAAAATCAAATCTCTAAGTTACCCTTTATAACACGCACTCATACTTTTGGCGTTTATATTTGGTGGGGGTCTTATATTTGGGGAATTACGGTAAGTACTCAAGTAATCAATTGGTAATTAAGTACTAAAATAATTGATTACTTCAGGTAATTAAGTATTAAAATAAACACTTATTTTGGGGAAATAAATGCCACATTTTTTTTAGGGAATTAGTACTAGAGTAAATGATGACTTAAGGGCCTAAAGTAATTGAGTACTTGAGTATTGAGTATTCATGGGAAACAACTGTACCTTGATGTTGGCTGGGGGATTTTTTCGAAACTGGTCCCTAGCAAGGATGAGCTGATACTTGGAGAGACTTTGTAGATCCTTGTGTGCCATCACTCGATGGTGGATCAGACGAGACATGAACTTCTCCAGCACCTGGCAGCGGACACGTACAACACGTACCATGTAGGTCATCGTAATTGGCCATTTCCCGCCGATGCTTTTTTTACCGACGAGCAGACACGAAGCAGAGAAGTGATTCCACACATGCTTGATCACGCTCACACAAATGCGCTTCTGTGATTGACTAAACCAATCCGCGCCAACCGAAAGGACATCAATTGACATTGCACAAGTAATAGGGCAGAATGTTTTTTTTTTCCTCTCGCTGCCCTTGTTTTGAAATAAAAGAAACGCCAAGATGTGATCAATTTTTCACACAGATGATTCCAGGCTGTCTATTCACCCTGGCAACATCAGACAGCCATTAAAATTTCAATTTCGCTAATGGTGAGCTGTCGCCCCAGAAACAAGTAACACCATACTGGGTAACACAATACAAATGCGGCACAGCATTCTACTGGCTCAAACAAGTGTTATTACTAACTCGTATATGATGGTAGAAAATAATAGAAAATAAACTAAAAGGATCCGGTCAAAATGCAGCCATCTGCTCTAATATTTATGTATATATTCTAATTGTCTTTATTGAAATTAAAAGTGCATCCAATGGTGACTGCGGCTTAACTTTACCACCCGCAATAAGCAGATGCAAAAACACAAACACGATTGTTTTAAAAACCTCAATACAGGATTTTTAAAAATTCGTTTTTAAGATTGGATATGGAATAAACACAAGTTGAACTTTTTGGGTCATGATTTCTAAAGGTTTTGGCACAAACTCATCACCAAAGGAACAATTCCTGGAGTGAAGCATGGTGGTGGCTTACTTGGTTGACACTGAGGCCTCGAACAAGATGGAGACACTTTGAAATTGCTGTCAGTGTTAGCGCAGAGAAAAATAAAAGTAATTTTGAAGGGAAGAAAAAAAAAATCAAGAAAAGCCTACTAGAACAGCTTAACTTCATTTGGGTTTAATCCTTTATTTGTTGAGTGTGATTGGTTAAAATCTATACACAGCATTTTACATCTTCCCCTCTTAAAAAAATAAATAAATACATTTCTTAGTCAGATTAACAGTAAAAATCATTTTAAATGGTATATACCTGACATTTGGACTGGGGTGTGCAGACTTTCGATATCAACTATAGCAAGTGATCCCTACAGCCTGGCAGTTTCCCAGAAATGGCTGATAGTGATCGTGTTTTGCTTTGGATAG
>NC_142382.1:5050000-5080000 GCF_059441005.1 Hippichthys cyanospilos
CTTTACAAAGCAACTTAAAAAAAAAAAAAAACACTTCCTCATTTAGTTAGTAACCACTTTGCACTATATTCTCACACAGGCTGCTCTAAATACAGCCCATAAATGCTCAAATGCTTGTTCTTTATTTTTCATTTCTTTATGATTCTTACATTTTATCAGCAATAACCACGCGATTACTGGGCAAGCCTGAATGAGGAGAAAAAATTATTTAGTGGCAAAAATTGAAGTGCTACATTAAAAGTCAATGACTGTAGAATTATTTTTCTTTTCGTTATCAGTAAGAGATCGTGTGAGGACCAAGATGGAGAGAAACATCCTGGCTGATGTCAACCACCCGTTTATCGTCAAGCTGCACTACGGTCAGTCAGCTTCGCCGCCTTCAATTTCTCCCGTCGCTTCATTTAAACACCCACTCACTCACATTACAGCGTTCCCTTGCCAAATGGCGGAAATCTCATTTCACAGTGATCTTGTTATGAGCTTTTACAGTTACCTACTTTTCACATTACAAGCTGTCACTCATCTCTTTTGCAGTGTTGCAAGCTAATATTTGAGTTACGCCATGCTACATATTACTTTTTTCACCTCTGACACCTGATAATGCACCAGTGTATCAAACTAATGTGATGTAGCACCCCCTACTGGCAAGGAGGACTTACCATATTTACACACACACATGGTATATATAATATATGATATATAATAGGAGCAAATGTTAAGCTACATATTACTTTTTTCACCTCTGACACCTGATAATGCACCAACGTATCAAACTGTTGTGATGTAGCACCCCCTACTGGCAAGGAGGACTTACCGTATTTACACACACACATGTTCATGGTATATATATAATATATGATATATAATAGGAGCAAATGTTAACTGTATATCTGATTTTCAGCTTTCCAAACCGAAGGGAAACTCTACTTGATCCTGGACTTCCTCCGAGGAGGGGATCTCTTCACTCGGCTGTCTAAAGAGGTGGGAATTCCCGCGGTGCATTAATGCGGCATGTTGTGTATTCACGCATCATCCTTCCGTCTGTTCGTGTCTCACAGGTGATGTTCACTGAAGAGGATGTCAAGTTTTATCTTGCGGAGCTGGCGCTGGGCCTCGACCACCTCCACAGCTTGGGCATCATGTACAGAGACCTGAAGCCTGAAAAGTAAAAGATCTTGAATTTTTAAAAACCCAAATGGCGGTGCACATTTGAATGCACCGCCATAATGCTCAATTCCAAATAGAATGCAGCTCCTTTGTCTGCTGGAATATAAAATTCAGCAGTTGAATGGTTAAGGTTAAGGTCTGTTAGCGATAGAGTTGTATAGCCATGTTGCTAACATGTCTCAATGTCGTTTGCTAGCATTCTCCTGGATGAGGAAGGCCACATCAAACTCACAGGTAAGAAAATAAAGAAGTGGCCAGACAACATCTGAAAATGGGCCAAAACTAATCAAACAAATAGCCAATATTTACCATTTGTTTTTAGTTTTTACCATTACGTGCGCTAACCATTTACAGTAGTTGTATACAAGTAACACTGGTATCGTTATTTATTAACATATAAATCCATAATGTAATTTGGATCCACAAATGTATATCATAAATGTTGATGAGGTCATACAAATTAGATTCAAATTTTTACATGCGAAGTAATGAAGTCACGACTGGACACACAACCTTTCAGTTTGTTTAAAATTATTATTATGCTCCATAATTTAAGCATAAATGTGTTAAATTTGACACCCATTCCATTTCTAGTAATTCACACACACATGCCAAGAGTTCATGTCCTCATGACTTTATTATTGCAATGCATTCTGGGAGCTGAACAAATTGAAGCGCGTTGTGGGGAACCAAACGCTATTTTTAATTCGTTCTAATTTTTAAAATCTCTTTCCCCGACTTAAAAATGATGAAAACCTAAAACAAAACTCTTCATGGTGTTTTCCAGATTTTGGTCTGTGCAAAGAGGGCATTGACCACCACGAGAAGGCTTACTCCTTCTGTGGCACTGTGGAGTACATGGCACCCGAGGTGGTCAATAGAGTAGGACACACCCACAGCGCCGACTGGTGGTCGTTTGGAGTACTGATGGTACGGAAGTAGAAGCTTAGTACAGTACGATTACGGAGAAATTCTCTTTTTATGCTTTCCCATATGTTCTCTCCTCCAGTTTGAAATGTTGACTGGGTCGCTGCCTTTCCACGGGAAAGACCGCAAAGAAACAATGAACATGATTCTCAAGTGAGTGATCCCGCTCAGCCTCACTTTTGGTGATCAAAATAACGACGGTGGTGATGGCGCCGGCTTCCTCCTGCAGGGCACGTTTGGGAATGCCTCAGTTCCTCAGCGCAGAGGCCCAGTCTTTGCTGAGAGCTCTTTTCAAGAGGAACCCCACCAACAGACTGGGTCAGTTGTCCACTTCAGCATTCACAGTTGACCCGGTTCTGCACACTATGACCCAGCCAAGTCATTAAATCCTGCTGATATTTCTGGTTCTACTGTAGGATCGGGTCCGGACGGAGCAGAGGAAATCAAACGTCATGGATGGTTTTCCAACATTGACTGGAATGTAAGCGCGTGTTTATTTTTTAAGCGTCTGTGGTATTTCAGCTATTTATTGCTGTCACCGTACAAAAACCGCTTCCCCGCCTACCAGAAACTGTTCCGAAGAGAAGTCAAACCCCCTTTCAAACCGGCCGTGGCGCGTCCCGATGACACCTTCTATTTTGACTCCGAGTTCACCTCCCGCACGCCGAAAGGTAAAAGGTTTTGCGAACTCCTCATTTTTTAATTTTTTTTTTCTAGCATCATTCAGCTTTTCCTGCTGTCATTTCCCCAGACTCTCCCGGCGTGCCGCCGAGCGCCGGCGCTCACCAGCTGTTCCGAGGCTTCAGCTTTATCGCGTCGAGTCTGTTGGAGGAGGAAGGCTCGGCGGAGTCGGTGCAGCCCCCGCCGCACCCGGTGGTCCAGGTAAACAGCCGGTCTCTACCTTTCTGTTTTTCACTTCGATTCTTTTCATTGTTGCGGCAATGAATTATTTGTGTATTTCCCGTCCATGCGCAGCAGCTACACGGGAAGAACTTGTTGTTCAGCGATGGCTACATACTGAAAGAGGACATCGGCATGGGCTCCTTCTCGGTGTGTAAGCGCTGTGTCCACAAGGCCACCAACACGGAATACGCCGTCAAGGTAGGCGCGGCTCACCCGAAATCTGGCTCAGATCGGCTACTCCAAATTCTGAGTTTGTTCTCGCGCCTCACAGATGATCGACAAGACCAGCACGGACCCCTCCGAGGAGATCGAGATCCTGCTTCGATACGGGCAGCACCCCAATATCATCACGCTGAAGGATGTGAGGATAATCATAAGCGGCCGCCAATTTTATGAAACACCCACTCATTTATAAACTGAAAGGGAAAGAAACTTAAATGTTAGCTAAGTAGTGTTAGCTAGCTAGGCTTGACTAAAGCTCAAGTAGCCATTTTAATATACTGTATGTATGTGTGTGTGTGTGTGTGTGTGTGTGTATATATATATATATATATATATATATATATATATATATATATATATATATATATATATATATATATATATATATATATATATATATATATTATCGCAAAACTCACCGTACTTTGTGAATGTGCAGATACTTGTCCAACCAAATAGTTTTGATACAAATAGAAGAACCATGTCAAGAAAAATACTGCCTATACAAAACACTCATTTTAAAAACACATACGTGAATAAAAACTGCACATATTTCCCTCATTTATTAACTGAAAGTGCTTGTACTGAGAACAAATTTAAATTTTCGCTTGAATGTTAGCTAAGTAGCGTTAGCTAGGTGGGTAGGTAGGTAGGGTAAGGTAAGGTCGGCAAAACAAAAGGTCAATCTCAGTATTTTTTGGTAACGTAACCCCGGGATAAACGAGGGAATACTGTAACTGTTTTGATTAAGCGTGTTTGGTCACTTTTTTTTCACACCGATACTCGTACAAGTGCTCGGTTCTTGAGTGCTGATATCACTAGTACTTTTGATGCGTTGCTGAAAAAAATCCCATTATTGCAGTTTTCTTCAAAACAGCAAAAAAAAAGTCAAATTTCTATGCTTCTATTTCTAATTCCTGATCATAAAATGTCCAAAATTGGTCAGCCAATACTTCTATCGTAAGAATTGATACCTTGAAATAAAATTGGTATGAGCACAAGTTTCGATACCTCAAAACGCATCCCTGTTTTTCAGCTTGTTGATTCTAGAATTGCTCACAATTTTCCACAGTGCTAGAAAGCATGTTAAAAGTAGTTTTCTTGAGATACTAGCAAATGATTTTTTTTTCCCGTGTCCGATCCAGGTGTACGACACAGGCAAGCAGGTGTTCCTGGTGACGGAGCTGATGCGCGGGGGAGAGCTGCTGGATCGGATCCTCAAACAGAAGTCCTTCTCGGAGCGGGAGGCCAGCGCCGTGCTGCACACCATCACCAAGACGGTGGAATATTTGCACTCGCAGGGGGTGAGGATGCAACACGCAACAGCAGCCTGGAACGTGGCCCTTGGAAATTTGATCAAACGGAGCGTAGTGTTGATTTTAATTTAGAAAATAGTGGATACATTCTTAAGGCTGATGTCTATTTTTGGCAAAAAAAAAAAGTGGATTTCTGATGAAGTGACTGATTAATTTTTAAAATTATAATGAGTAGAATAACATGCGTTTACTCCCTAAAATAACTGACCTAAATAGACATATTATTGTCCAGGCCCATTTTTGGCGCCCTCATAGTTTTCGAAAAGCTCAAAGTGGAAACCGTGAAAAACTTTTTTTTTTTTTTTTACTGTTGAAAACTACATAAAGGGAGCCATTTACATATAAATTGCTATTTCTATCCATCATAAAACATTTGATTTTTTCCATTCATTATAAAAGTTCTGCTAATTTTTATACTTCACAAAATCATCTCGCAAGGCCGATCCTGGCCAGAACTGGCCCGCGGGCCGTATGTTTGACACCCCTGGTCTAGGATATCATTGTAAGGATTTTTTTTTTTTTCATCAGCCTGTTTAAAGATGCTCTTTGTTTTCCATCTTACGCTTAGGTGGTGCACAGAGATCTGAAGCCCAGCAACATCCTCTACGTGGACGAATCGGGGAACCCGGAGTCCATTCGGATCTGCGACTTCGGTTTCGCCAAGCAGCTGCGCGCCAACAACGGCCTGCTCATGACCCCGTGCTACACCGCCAATTTTGTGGCTCCTGAGGTGAGCCTGGCACAGCTTTGTGCAGTGGGGCATTTTAAATTCCTACAGAATAAAAGGTCATTGATGCATTCAACATAATTGCAATAATAATAATTGTCATAATGTCATATTATTTTTTTTTAATAGAAAGCATCGCTTTAGGTTCCCGGGATAAACTCATAAAAAGCTCCACAAAGTAGAAATGTATGTAAATATGGGAGCTTCCATTGAAAGAGTGACTTCCATTCTTCAGTTACACTTGCATGTAGGTAACAGCTGTGTTGGAAGTGTGGAAACACTGCCATCCAATGGTCACAGTTATCACTACAGTGCTCAGTTGGCTTATATTAGGTGAGCATTAGTCAAGGATGTCAGCTCCCGTCCATAAAAAATGTATTTGAAGAGAATTCCATTATTTATTATTGTTATTATTATTTTAAAAGATGCAAATTCTCGTCCATGGCACTGAATGAGTTCATTAGAAACACGAGGTGTAATTCCCTTTATTTATGTTTACTTTGACATTAACAGTACTATAGAGCATAGAGTGACGTTTTGTTCTGCAATTTGTTGTGGTAGGTGTTAAAACGTCAAGGTTATGACGAAGGCTGTGACATTTGGAGTTTGGGAGTCCTGCTGTACACCATGCTGGCTGGGTAAATAATTCACTCGTTTTTAAGTCTGTAGAATCCTTTCCACGCTCACATGATCCTCTTTTCTTGCTTCTTTTTTCCCCTCAAGTTTTACTCCATTCGCCAACGGGCCCGAGGACACGCCCAATGAGATCTTAAACAGGATAGGCAACGGTCACTTCAGTTTGTCCGGAGGGAACTGGGACACGGTATCGGACGCTGCGAAGGTGCGAAAACATTATTTGCGCCGGAGAGCTCGGATCCTTATTAAAAGTTGCGCTCCTTGCTGCAGGATCTGGTGTCCAAAATGCTCCACGTGGACCCGCATCAGAGACTGATCGCCAAGCAGGTCCTCAGGCACCCGTGGATCGTCCAGAGAGACAAACTCCCCAATAGTCAGCTCCCGCTTCAGGACCCCAAACTGGTCAAGGTTACTAGGCTCTCTTTATTCTTGCATAATAACCTGGACGTATGCCCCACAATATCAAATATCCAGTACTTTTTTTTTCTCCGAATTTCACATATTTGGCTAATAGAGCGTCTAGAAATGGCTGGTGCTAAATGCATGATGTCACGGGTGTCAAACCCAAGGCCCGGGGGCCAGATCCGGCCCGCCACACCGTTTCATGTGGCCCGCGAAATGCTAACTTGCAAGTTGCCTTCAACTTTTAAAAATTTTGGGCAAAAATTCGGATTTTTCAGAATGGGTCTCAATTAACAGCTAGCAGCAAATATTAGGAATCGAAGCCATTTCACACTGGTAAATAATATATTATGGTGAGGAAATAAGATGCTTTTGTCATGCAAACATGTGGGAAACATTGCCCCCTGGTGGTAGTGCTTGATCTCACTTGTAATAAAAAAAAAAGTGCTCGACTTTTGAAATGTTAATATCGCCGTGGGTCGGCTTAATTAATCGTGGCAGCCAATATCCTGATCACGATTAAAACTCCACAAATTTATAAAAGTTGAGGACAATTCTGTATTTTAGCCAAATGAGCATTTCGCGGACTCATCAAATATGGTGGGCCGTTATCTGGCCCCTGGGCTTTTAGTTTGACCCCCTGAAGTTCCTTCAAGTACTACCCTCATACGAAAACCGCTGCTGTAGACAATTATTCTAAATTAGACAACAAAAAAGTAAAAATACATCTTTGGTATCGAATGAGTTAACATTGAAATTAAGCACCGTCATCCCTTTTATCTCATGGCTGTAATTTGCCCCCCCAGGGCGCCATGGCGGCCACGTACTCGGCCCTGAAGAACTCCCAGCCCACCCCTGAGCTAAAACCCATCGAGAGCTCCTTCCTGGCCCAGCGGCGCGTCAAGAAACTTCCGTCCACCTCGCTGTAGAAACCCGGGAGATGCAAAAGCCACCCAACCAACCAGCTCGCTCGGGAGGGCGCAACCAGCCAAGGAACACTGACCGTGACCCTGAACCCCCCCCCCCTCCTTAAAGATCCCATCTTGCGACGGCACGCTGTTCGCTTTAGTAGCGAACCAGCCAAAGATCGATTGGGGGGGGGGTGGGATTTGTAATCTGTGTGTTTGTTTGCGCGCGCGTGTTCCTGCATGACCGCCATGCCACACGCTCCGCCATCACTGGACGTCGTTCAGCTTGCCGCACGTTTATTCGTCTGCCCGTTTTCGTCCGTCTGTACGCGCGAGTTTGTGTTTGCGTGCGTCAAGATGAGCTTTACATCAACGGCTTTTCCGCTGCTAAATCCGTTTTGCGCCGGCAGCACGGCGGCCGCGCTCCAAAACGCTGTCGTTTTGGAAAACGAGAGGGATTCGTCGTGTGAATAAAAGAATAGGTATATAAAAAATCTATATTTCTGCCGTAAATGCCTCTTTTGGCTTTGGTACAGCCTGATGATAATTCTGGGAAATATCCGATCTTTGTTCACGTCAATTTTGTGTTTCTTTTCCAGTGTCAGTTGCATGACTTGCAGTGTTTGTCGTTTTCTTTCTATGTTTGATTTGACGACACGTCTAGTACACTGGTGGATTTCTGTGAAAGAGACTCGGCATGTTCAGACATGTGTATCTTGGCTTTGTAGTTTTTTTGTTTTGTTTTTTCCTCCCCTCATTACATTTTGAATGCTGTTTCTTGAGCTTGGCTGCTTTTGGTGTTGATTTTTGTCCGAGGAAAGCGTCGCTTGAAAATATTGCAAGAAACCTGAGCACATTTTTGCTTACGTATGTGTATGAAAAAAAAAAAAATTAAAAGGTCTCGTAGTGTTTTGACAGAGGCCGAGCAGACTGTTCTCTCCATTGATATTAGCCTGTTTTGGTTTTTTTTTTTTTCTTCTTCTTTTGTATGTTTTACACCAGTCACACAACGTTAGGGGTTTTGGCATTTCAGTTAAAATTTCTGGATGAACCTCAAACGTCTTATTACTTCAGAATTCAACTTATTTTGACCCCAGATAGGGTTTAAAATAAATGAAGTTCGCACACCAGTGAAATTTCACCCGTAAGCCCGACGCCTCTAACTTTTTGAGGTGCCCGTATCTTGTTCGGTTGTTCCCACTTTTTAATGACATCAAATTGTCATTTTCCCAAGGTAGGTCCTGCTTTCAGCTCGGTGCCTAAAGGCCTACTTGGTGAGGACGGTTTTGAATGTCTTGCGTGATGTAAAAGAAGGGAAGAGCTGTGTGGTTGCGCAATCGTCCCAACAGCTGTCTTACCTCAAAAGGGATCATCGAGTTCTATCATTTATTCTTGTTTTTTTTTTTCTGTGTGTGGTGGAAAAAAAACAAACATTGTTCCTTTGATTAAACACGTGGTGTGTCTTATTGTATCATAAAGATGAAGATTTTTATATCTTACAAAATATTAAAGATTCAGTTGCTACAGTAAACTTGTGTTGTGTTTTTCCAAACTTGAGTGGGGCTGCATTGAAATATAAATTAAGCTTCACCCAATTAACCGGTGTTTGCTGTTTTTGTTGTTATAGTGACGTCACAGTATGTTGCAGTTTATAATTTAGTGGCCAAAGATTAATAACATTTCCGCTGGTATATGTTCCAAAAAAGTGTAAAATATATATTCTCCTTTTCAAAACGTTTACACTTTTTTGGAACATAACGTATATAACGTATTAAAACAAGTATTGACATTTACAACAGGAAATTGCCCACGAGAGTAAGAAAATAAAGGTTCATGGAATAAAACCTAACTTCGATGTATTTTTAATCGCTTTTTTAAATAAATGAACTATTCATTGATTAATTTAGATGGGATTCATCATCTACTCTTATAAAAAATAATAATCATTGAGTTTGCAGTAAACGGAAGTGACGACATATTATGCGGAATTATCATGCCCACGACTAGTTCAGAGTAGCAAACTATTAATTCACGGGCAAAAAAAAACTAACTACTCTCTTTTTCTTTTTTTTCTTTTTTTTACATTTTGGAAAAAAAATCTACTTATAAAAAATAAAAACAGTCCTCTTTTTGCCGTTGGCGTGCCATTTGCGGAAGTGACGATGCCAACATGCGGAAGTAAAGCATTTGGCGCCAAAGCGTGAGTCGCTTTCAAGCTCAACTACGAAGTCAACAAACATGGATGCAGCCCGAAAAATCAAGACCAGGGTTTGTACAGACTTCAAAATGCGGGGACTATTTCTCCGACCGTAAGTATATTTCATCTCTAGTTTTTTTGTGTATTTTTTTTCGTTTAACCGTTGCTACGCTTTTAGTTGCTTTTGTAACTTTTATTTAATAAAATAACACATCGGGAGGACGTTCAAGGATTTTTCAAACTTAATTTCGCTTATCTAAATTGGTAACTTGACTGAAATAAGTGTCATTTAAGTGCGCGAATTTATTTTGTTGTTGTTTTATTTCCAGCTTCATTCCACTTTAATCCTGCAAAAGCCAAGTATCGAATCTGACATTTCCTCACAACAGAATCCTCAATTTTGACTGTCATTGTGTCGACTATCCCTTTCACTAAGTTAATCAAACAGAACGTAGAGAAATAAAGAAAACAAACAACGTAAAAATAAGATATAACGACAGGATCGACTTTGTTATTTGTCATTTATGAGTCGGACCAAAACAAAAGGAAGGGGGTATATTTTGTTGGTCATAATAATAGTAATGAATAAATATATTGCACATTTAGTCTAAGATGAATATTGATACATTTCCTGGCTTGTTTTTTTAATGTATAAAGTGAAGCCAGCAAGTACCTGGTGGAGGTGCTGGAGTCTGTCAGTCCCACTGAGCTGGATGACATCATCGAAAGAGTACTGGATGCTGTTGAGAAGCAACCATGTGAGTCTTTATTTCTTCTTCAAGTTGCACGCTGCTGTTAGTTTTTACGTCCACCCAGAAATGACGGCGATCCTCCGACAGTGTCCTCTTGCATGATCGAGCAGTCGGCGGTGGAAAATGCCTTGAAGGAATGCTATCAATCCTCCGATGAAGCTAGGTGAGAAACTCAAACTAAACACCAAAACAGATCTCCCCTCTGAAGGTAAAATTATAACTATTTGACCTGTTTGATTGGCTTCTAGGAGTAACAATTTAAACATCATCGGAGCCTTCGACGTGCCCAGATATATTTACAATACGGAGGGTAAAAAGTTTGTCCCGTAAGTTGTCCCTGTTTTTTAAATGGCTAAAGCTCCATCGGTGACTCCAATGATGGATTTAAGACTTATGCTTAAATGATCACGTTATTTTATTAATGGTTCAAGGCTGTGTTGTTCTCAGCATCAATATGACCAACCATCCATCTCCAAGCCTGTGTGGAATCGCCAGAGACAAGGCTGAACTTTTTCGGGAGCGCTACACGATCTTACTGCAGGTCTGCTTTTCTATCCCCGCCGTTCTTCTTGGTGCTATTTTCACCTGGCTTTTTTTCTGGATTTGTTTACAGCGCACTCAGCGACACGAGCTGTTCACCCCGCCGGTCATGGGGGCCGCTGTCGTGCCCAATCAAAATAAATTTCAGGTAATTCCCGTCTTATTGTTGTCATTTTTTTTTAAATTGTGACACATTGTTGTGTCCATTTTGTCTCAGTGAGACAGCAAAAATAATCGCATCCCACCCAAACACATGAGACACCATTGAAAAGGCCAGGATGTCCTCTAGTGAGCACACTAGGACTAGGTTTTGGAACAAAAATCCACTACTGTGTACACAAATTGGCCAAGAGCTCAAGAGGATTTGTGATTTTTGGAGCTTCTAAAATATTCTAAAATTGCGCATCTCCACACTCTTCTTGCATTTTACCACATTATCAAAAAAAAAAAAAAAAAAAAAAAAAATATATATATATATATATATATATATATATAATAGGACATTAGTTATTAATGTTATTTTTATTATTATCTCATTAATTATCATTTTTTATGAATAAATAGTAACATTATTATTTCTAAAAAAAAAAAAATGTTCTTTTGTTATTACTATAATTCTTATGACACTTACGAATGTTTAACGCATCGATGACCTTTAGTGCAGTATTAGTTTGAAATGTCTGACGGTATTTGAATGTGCCGTGCGTCCTTATATCAGAAGCTATCGGAGACCTGAATGTGTCACGCTAATCGGAATGTAGCCGGCGCGCCAAAGCAAAACTTCAAAATAAAAGCTTGCAATTGCTGTTGCGTTGACATCATTTGCTCTTCTGTTTATTTATTTTGAAGTCGGCCTATGTTGTTGAAGCGGTGACACGACTACTCTTCCTCCTGGTCCTTTTAAAGCGGCCGGAACCATGACGATTGTTCCAAAGGGAATATTGATGAATTCTGACGAAATCTGTCACTTTTGAAAACACTCTCATTCAATATTTAGTTGAAGCCATCGTGGGAGCTTCCATGTGTTTATAACAGATGCAAAGTCCAAAATGTACACCTTTCCAGCCTTGTTAGCACTTACAAATGTTCACAATTTAAAGGGCCGGTGCATCAATGGAAAAAATGGATCAAGCACCAGAACTCGACCTTGGCGCTGAATGTTACTACTTTCATGGTTTTTGAAAGTCATTTTTTTTCCCTCCCCTTGCTTTGTCCAGCTGAAGACCGTTGAATCTTTACTGGGCAGCACGGCCAAACTGGGGGGCGTGATCGTACTCGGCATGATCACGCAACTAAAAGAGGTGAGGCTGCTGGCGCATCAGTCCGATCACAATCATGTGTATATTTGTGCGTCTGTGGCTAACTTTTTTTTCTCTCTCTCTTTGAAAGGGGAAATTCTACCTGGAGGATCCAACTGGAACAGTACAGCTCAATATGTCCAAGGCAATATCCTTTCATTTATTTTTAATCCACCCAAAAATATTGTCGATATTTTCCTTGATTCCGCTTGCACCAGTTTCATAATGGACTTTACACTGAATGCAGTTTTGTGCTGGCTGAGGGTGAGATCTTTTTTTTTTTTTTTCTTTTGATAGCTACATTGTATGCAATGCCTAAACTGAAATTACGACAATTTTAAATAAAATGCGCTCAAATGGTTAACCTAGAAAAACTGCACAAAAACGAGCAACAAAAAAAATAACCCATTTAAAATAACTAGCAGACAATTTCAGGCACTTTCACTGACCGTATTAGTGCCCTCCCCCCCATTAAATAAATAAATAAATAAAAAACACTTTTCACAGCAATTTATGTCAATGGCACTTTTCCGTTGACGTCCTTTCGCGTTTGTGTCTTTCAGGTTGGTACGAAGACTCCGTGTTCCACGTCAATGGTTTTGGAACTCCGCCGATTGAGCCTTCATCGGCCACCCGGTATCGCTTTTTGTTTTTTTTTTCTTTGTTTTTATGACTTAACTCATTCTATCCCAAAGAATTTTTGACGTTTTTTTTTTTTTTTTTTTTTTTTTTTTAGTGTTCAGGCATTCAGGTTCTTATTTATGTATATTTTTAACAAGTGTTTGGCTTAAAAAGGGTCTCAAGATTGCTAGTACTAAATGAGGGAATTATTTACCACTTAGTACTACTTTAGGTAATTGAGTAGTAAAGTAATTGATTATTTTGGTTAATTAAATACAAAGGTAATTTTTTAATTTATCTAGTTAAGTACTAAAGTGATCAATGACTTCGGTGTGTTAAGTATTAAAGTTAGCGATTATTTTGGTTAGCTAAATACTAATGTAATTGCATACTTTAGGTAATTAAGTACTGAAGTGATCGATTCTTTAGGTAGTTAAATAATTCAATCAATTTGGGTAGTTAAGTAGTTAATTAATGGCTAATGTAATATTTTGTAGGTAATTTGGTACTTAATTGATTACTTTAGGTCATTAAGTCTAGAAGTAATCCATTACATCAGATAATTAGGTACTACAGTCTTAGGTAGTTAAGTACGAAAGTAATTGATTAATTTGGTTAGTTAAATACAAAGCTAATTTTTTACTTTATCTAATTAAGTACTAAAGTGATCAATGACTTTGGTGTGTTAAGTATTAAAGTTAGCGAGTATTTTGGTTAGCTAAATTCTAATGTAATTGTGTACTTTAGGTAATTAAGTCCTGAAGTGATCGATTCTTTAGGTAGTTAAATAATTGAATCAATTTGGGTAGTTAAGTAGTTAATTAATGGCTAATGTAATATTTTTTAGGTAATTTGGTACTTAATTGATTACTTTAGGTCATTAAGTCTAGAAGTAATCCATTACATCAGATAATTAGGTACTACAGTCTTAGGTCGTTAAGTACGAAAGTAATTGATTAATTTGGTTAGTTAAATACAAAGCTAATTTTTTACTTTATCTAATTAAGTACTAAAGTGATCAATGACTTTGGTGTGTTAAGTATTAAAGTTAGCGAGTATTTTGGTTAGCTAAATTCTAATGTAATTGTGTACTTTAGGTAATTAAGTCCTGAAGTGATCGATTCTTTAGGTAGTTAAATAATTGAATCAATTTGGGTAGTTAAGTAGTTAATTAATGGCTAATGTAATATTTTTTAGGTAATTTGGTACTTAATTGATTACTTTAGGTCATTAAGTCTAGAAGTAATCCATTACATCAGATAATTAGGTACTACAGTCTTAGGTCGTTAAGTACGAAAGTAATTGATTAATTTGGTTAGTTAAATACAAAGCAAATTTTTTACTTTATCTAATTAAGTACTAAAGTGATCAATGACTTCGGTGTGTTAAGTATTAAAGTTAGCGAGTATTTTGGTTAGCTAAATTCTAATGTAATTGTGTACTTTAGGTAATTAAGTACTGAAGTGATCGATTCTTTAGGTAGTTAAATAATTCAATCAATCTGGGTAGTTAAGTAGTTAATTAATGGCTAATGTAATATTTTGTAGGTAATTTGGTACTTAATTGATTACTTTAGGGTCATTAAGTCTAGAAGTAATCCATGACATCAGATAATTAGCTACTACAGTCTTAGGTAGTTAAGTACGAATGTAATCGATTAATTTGGGTAGTTAAGTACAAAAGCGATTGAGTACTTTAATCACTAATGTAAATATTTTATGTAATTAGGTGCCTGATCAAATACTTTAGCTAAGAATCTTAACAAAGTAGCTAATTAATTATCACCAGACATTTCCAGCGGCTAATTTTTAGCCAAACATTTGAAATTCTACCGGGGAATAATCATCATCATCTTAACGGGCTTCAATGGTGCGCAAGCTGTTTTCGCTTCTTCATCCACGTTTCCCGCCTCCAGGGCCTATTTCGGCAACGTGAACTTTTTCGGCGGGCCTTTCGCGACCTCGGTGAAGGCGTCGGCCAAGCTCAAGCAGCTGGAGGAGAACGAGGACGCCATGTTTGTTCTGCTTTCCGACGTGTGGCTGGACAGCGTGGACGTGATGGAGAAGCTCAACCTCATGTTTGACGGTATTCATATATATATATTTATTTATTTATTTATTTATTTATTTATTTTTAACCTCTATATTGATGAAATTGAACCCCCAGGCTACTCCGCGATGCCTCCCACTTGTTTCGTCTTTTGCGGAAATTTTTCGTCCGTCCCCTATGGAAAAAGTCACATCAGATCACTCAAAGGTAAGCCTGGCAAAGGCTTGACTTCCTGTCATGTGACCGAATTTCACCGCGCCGTTATTCTCTTTTTAGAGTCGCTGAAGGCGTTAGCTGACAGCATATGTGCGCATCCTAATATACTGAACAAGTAAGAATGTCTTCTTGTTTAGAAACGTTTTTTTTTTGTTTTTTTTGACTCTGTCTCACTGCCGTTGTCCGCGTCTTTAACCTGCAGCAGCCATTTTGTGTTTGTTCCCGGCCCTGAAGATCCAGGCCCAGGCAACATCCTGCCGCGGTAATACTCATCTTAAATGCCTATTTTGACATTTTCAGCAGTAAAACGTGAATATAATGTCCATAATTAATTTGATTTTTTTCACCGTGTCTATTTAATAGCTTTTGAAAACACATTTTACCACTAATGTTGAGAAAAAAAGACATCACCTCCGCTCCATGCTCAGCTAACCAATCACGGCTCCCCTCTTGGTCATGTGATGGTCACAAGATGAGCTGTGATTGGTCAATGGCTGAACCTTGACGTGATGTCATCTTTAGTTGACAGTGAATAGGAAAATCTTTTCAAAGGCATACTTGAAAAATAATAAAAAAGTATAGACAAAATTATGTTTTATTTGTGAAAATGGCAAAAAAATGTGTACTGCTCCTTTAAGAATACAGAAAAAAATCCATCCTCTAAGGTAGCAATTTATGAAGCTCGCTCAGCAAAATATTTGTCTTGACTTAACCGTGAAAAACATTTGAATGATGTCTGTCGCACAGACCGCCGTTTGCTAATCACATGACGGAGGAGTTCAGACAGCGCGTTCCCCTCTCGGCGTTCACCACCAACCCTTGCAGGTAAATGTGACCTCAACTTTATTCATGTCCCGCTTTTCGTATGCAATGTGCCTCATATCGTTAAAATTACACTTAACTCATTCAATGCCAAAGACGTATTTTTACGTTTTTTCAAGAGTCTAGGCATTCGATCCCAGATCCTAAAGTATCTGGAAATGAATGTCCTTGATGTACTTAAGTATCGAATTCATACTTAAGAATCTCGGATTTAACGTCCAGAATCTTGAAACGTGAAAATACGTCCCTGGCATTGAATGAGTTATTTAATAACGCACGGTGTCTTTCAGAATCCAGTACTGCAGCCAGGAAATTGTGATCATTCGAGAGGACCTGGTCAACAAAATGTGCAGAAACTGCGTGAGCTTGCCCAACAGCAATCTGGACATCCCCAACCATGTGAGACCCCCCCCCCCCCAAAAAAAAAAAAAAAAATTATAATATATAAATATAATTAATAATAATAAAAATGCGACTTGCCACATTGTCCCTTGTTGACGCCGCCATCGTTGTCGTCAGTTTGTCCGGACCATCCTGTCCCAGGCTCACCTGGCCCCGCTGCCTCTCTACGTCACGCCCGTTTTTTGGGCGTACGACTACGCCCTGCGCGCGTACCCCGTCCCCGACCTGGTGGTGTTCGCCGACAAGTACGACCCCTTCAGCGTCACGCACTCCGACTGCATTTGCGTCAACCCGGTATGTAAGCCCCTCCCCCTTTGTCCCACTCGTCACACAAAAAAAAGTATTTTGTGTATACAAAGACTTTGTAATTTCCGCTAACAACCCAGGCTAAATTGTTGACTTAAGCCAAACTGAAATCTTGTAGACAACATAAACTTTGAAAAATTGTGTTAACGATGTCACCAGGGCTCGTTTCCGAGAAGCGGTTTTACATTCAAGGTGTACTATCCGTCCAGCAGGACCATTGAGGACAGGTAACAACTTTTCTGTACATTTCTTTTATTTTGTATATTTCTTCATTTGTGCTCTTATGTCCCTACAGCAAACTTCAAGGACTTTGAAGAGATTTGTTTCTTTGTATTGTTGATTAAATTATACTAGATGTCATTTTTTTGTGTAATGTTTTGAAAAAAATGTGGATTGAATAAAAAAAAAAAAATGGCTGTACCAACAGTGGAATCAAGCGAGATCTTCGTGTATTTATTTCAAATCAACTTTGCCAAGAATGACTTCACGTTCCATCATGAAATGTAATTAGCTGTACAGTCATAACACTAGACAAGCCCAACTCTGCACTTTTTTTTTTTTAATATAAAATTGTCATAATGTCGTGGCCAGTGAAAATAAAGGCCAGTAAAACAGGCGTCCATTTGTGTTGAACGCATTTTTTTTTCCCTTCAGTTCAAAAATAAGATTTTGCTCATGGAAAAAAAAGTCCAATCTTGATGTAAAAGAAGATGATATTTCAGTTTTGTATTGGAGTCTCATTTCCTTTTGGCCGCCAGCAGATTAGGAGCAGACACTTTGACTTTGCCCGGCATGTTTCTGGACAGGTCAGCATCCTGGAGCACCAGCATAAAAAAAAAAAAAAAAAAACAATTAAGTATGAAAGTAATTAATCGCATATTTGTCTTGGGGTGGGCGATGAATTTCGTACCTTGACGCTACGTAGCAAATCTTTTTCTCTCACGGAAGCATCCTTGGCTTTCATGAAGCTCATAAGTGCGGTGCGGGCGGCTAGAACAAACCAAAACAATCTCATTTGACTTCAATTGCTTATAGAGCAGCATAGTGCATCACATACAAAAAAAAAAAAAAAACATTTGTTACCTTTGCCTTTCTTTTGAGAGCCTGGAGTAAGTTTAACTTTGTGCCTGTGAGAATAAAACCAGAAAATATCATCTTGGATCAAGGGTGTGCAAACCTTTACTTTTAACCCTTTGCGGGCCACTTTAAACTTCGGCTTTATCAAACATACTAAAATAAAGCAATTAAAATACATTATGCATCATATATATATGTATATATATACACATATGTATATATAAGTGATGTATAATGTATTTTAATTGCTTTATTTTAGTATGTTTGATAAAACCGAAGTTTAAAGAATATATATAAAAATTAAAAAAAAAAAAATACTAACTAACTACTAATGCCACAAGAAAAACAAAATGGCGAGCTACACTTTGGATTGCCCCGCCTTCCAAGTGTACGCACTTGAAGTTGGAGAGTGCGCTGTAGGGGGCGCACACGGGTACGGCAAACATCAGCACGTCGTCAGTGTGAGGTTGGCCCGTCAGCGAGGTCAGAAGGTTCTCCGCTTCCTGCAGTGCGCCCAAAACTTTCAGTTGGGATTTGATTTATTTGGGTGTGAAAAGTTTGACATATTTTGCAGTCACCTCTGCTCCGGGGTTGTCTGGATCCACGTCGTCTTCCTGAAAAAAAAAAAATCAGGTTTTATTTCTCATCATTAGGGATGGGAGAGTATTGATACCAAGTATCGGTGTTAAAAAAAAAATCACAAGTGCTTCATGAAGCTTCGTTTCGCAATCAGTGAAGAAAACGACGCGGGAGCCGGTACCTTGTCGTCTTGCTCCAGAAGAGCGGCTTCCTCGCCCTCAACGGCGTTCTGCTCCGGTTTCTTCATCACCTGCCGCGCTTTGGGAGGCGGCTTTTGGGGCGGGGCTTTCTTGGCCGCCTCCTCTTTGCCTTTGGCCTTCTTGCCTTTCTTGCCCTTGTCTTTCTCCTCCTTGCTGGCGCCGGCCGACTGCGAAGAGGGGGAGGAGCTTAGGGGACTGTGTTTGTGGCGTGCGTGCGTGTGTGTGTGTGTGTGTGTGTGTGTGCGCGGACCCCAAGCAGCTGCATCATGAGCTCACGGTCCTCTTCGTCCTGGTCCTTGTACTTCTCCTTGATCTTCTTCAGCTTGGTCTGTTGTCAACAAAGCAAAAGAGCCAAGAAATGCACCACCTAAAATTTTGAATTGGATAATCTGTCTGAGATATTTTTACTATAGGTATGAAGCAGTTTTTTTTTTCCTCTGTGCATTATTTTTTTAGTACAAAGGTCGAAATTAATTTTGAATTTGAGCAGTCTTTGTCCGGTATGTTGGTATCAGTTAATATTAATAAACGGAATAATATTGTTCTATATTATTATTAAAAATGACTAATAAAGTGGCAGTTTGTGATCAGCCCTTCACAAAAAAAATGTCATTTTAAATTTGACATCTTTGGTGTATGCATTGTTTGATAAAATAACAGGAAATTCAAAATAAAGTGTCTAAAAAAAATAACGAAAAATTATTTAAAAAATTATTTAAAAAGAGCATGTATGGTAAAGTGGTTTTTGACCCCATCCCCAAAAAAGCAATAATGTAAAATAAGTTGTTTTTTTTAAATTTATAAAATGGTATAAGACATTTTTCACAAAAAAACAAAACAAAACAAAACAAAGCAAAAACATGTAAAAGCTTAAAAAAAAACAAGTATTGTAGGACAATTTTTTTTTACCAGTCCCCCTCAAAAAAAGGTCATTTTAAAGTTAACTTCACTGGTATATGTATTGTTTTATGAATTCATTAAAAATTCAAAATAAATGATCGAAAAAGAAAACGTCTTAGTAGCTGTTTTCTTAAAAAAATAAAATAAAATAATCCATGTATAGTAAGATGTTTTTTTTTACCCCCTATCTCCCTGAAAAAAGACCCTGTAAAGTAACGTAATTTTTTTCTAATAAAAAATTACCATGTATATAAAAAAAAAACATGTAATAAGGCATAAAGTGACATAAAGACATAAAGTGGTACCGAAATAAAAACATCAGAAATGAACTTAAAACCAAATGAAAGCAGCAGTTTATTTTGTCACCTTCTGTCCCCTCTTGAGCGGCAGCTGGGACGCCCCGCCGCCACTTTTGGACGCCCGCTCCACTTCCTGTTCGACGGGCGTCTTCTTTTCTGCTTCTTCCTCGTCCTGCTTCAGCTTCTTCTTCTTCTCATCTCTATCCAGACAACATCGCTTAACTACCCCGACTTGTGTAAATTAGAGCGAATTCCTAGAGAAAAAAAACAAAACAAAACAAAAAACCGGCCTTCTTTGCTTGGCCGTCATGTGCTTCCTCCCTTGCGTGTCGACGTCAACCTGGAAGGACATTTCATGTCATGCGTCTGAAGGATGAGATTTTTGGGCCAATAAGTCCAAAAATGTCAACCTGAGATGCTCCTTCTTCTTTCTTGAATGTGGCGTTCTGAGAGTTCCTGGAAGGGTGGGACGCTACTATTATTTATTTATCCTGAAGATAATGAACTCATTAATTGCAAACCATTTTCAGGCCTACCTTTGCCGTAGCGTATGAAAAATATCAAGTAAAACGTATAATTACGTCCTTGGGGTTGGAGGTCTGGATTGTTAAGACGTAAAAATACGTTCTTGGCATTGAATGAGTGAAAGTACATTTTTGATCCTGCAGAATGTATAATTTTTTAAGTCTCAGCTGTTGAAGTGCGAAAATTTGTCAATTCAACGGATGGCCTATTTTTAAACTGTTTTCATATATAGGGCGCACCGCAATATAAGGCGCATAGAATAGAAGCTATTGTTGTGGGTGGGGTGATGCATCCACTAGATGGAGCTGCGCTAAAGGGAATGTCGACAAAACAATCGGATGTCAGTAAAACTGATTAACTCATTCAGTGCCATTGACGGCTAAAGACGTCAAAGATCAATGATTTAATTTTCACGTTTTCACGGTTTATTTTCACGTTTTTTTAAGAGTTCAGACATAAAATCCCACATATTTATGAATTAAATTGATACTTAAGAACATTAAGCACAGATACTTAAATATTAAATCGATACTTAAGTATTTGGGATTGAATGTTTGGACTTGTAAAAAAAAAAACAAAAAAAAAAACGTGAAAATATGTCCCTGGCATTGAATGAGTTTTAACTAGGCTGGCAGTGAATGAGGAAAATATTGAACCTGTCACTGTAAGTCTTTGGTATGTACCCAAAAATAAAAACGCATTACTTGAGCTAATCTACCATTTTACAACTCATTCACTGCCATTGACGGCAATAGACGTCAAAGATCAATTTTCGTGAAAAGTACTATGTGAAGAATGGGAAAAAATACCTCTTGATGACATTAAAAGACTGTTTAGATCAATGCCAAGACCAATCAATTAATTTCCGCTCTCTTTGGACAATAAAAGTAAAAAAAAAAATGCCGTCAACAGTTTCAAACAAATCTTTGTCGTCTATAGTCGTCAATGGCAGTGAAAGTAAAATGACTTTCTGGTGTTGGTGCCTTACCTGTTGGGCTGTAGGTGGGTAAGGGTGATGGTGGTATCAGGGTAGCTCAGTTCCTCGCCGGGTTCCTCTTTGCTCTCCTCTCCGTCCTGTTGTCCTTCGTTCTCCGAGTCGCTCCGTTCCGACGCCGTTCCTCCCGCCGTCCCTCCCGCCGTCCCTCCCGCCGTCCCCGCTTTGTCTTTTCCATCGCCGTCCCCGACCTCAAGCTCCTCTTTTTCATCTGCGCCGTCCTCAGCGCCGCTATCGTCGCCTACGCCGGCACGGCGGCAGCTTATGAATGCTGAATCGCCGAAAGAAAGCTCGGCGCTTACCAATAAGCTCCTCCCCTTCCTCCAACAACTCGGCCGTTCTGGACGCCATTTCCTCCACGTCTTCTTCTATTGTCTTTACCTTGCGCTCGCCTCTGTGCCGGGAGACGCTCTCCTCGTCTACCTGAGAGGGGACAAAGTGATAGCAGGAAAAAAAAAAAAATCTATAAAAATTTGCTGCATAACAAAACTGAAAAATGATGTCCCCACCTGTATTTTTTTTGTACCTCCTTATCATTGCAAAGCATTTTGCAAAGGAATCACTAGAACAGAATCGAATAGTAGTGTACTGGTGTACAACGCAAATGGCCAAAAGGGTTGCTTCATGTTCCAATTAATTTGCTCTTATTTTGAAAAGACAACTGAATATTTGCCCATACCTGCAGAAACCCCGTTAAAATCTCACATACACCCTTAAGTATCACCAATTGCCAACAGCTGCATTATAAAGTGCAGTTACACAGTGAAAACAATTTTGGAAACGGCCCAATATTGAAAATGTTCAATGTCATCTCCATGCGTTTACCTGCATGCTAACATGCTAACTTCAATATTGGAATCCATTGTTTACCTTAAAAAGGAAGCCAAAGCCCATAATCAAGTAGGAAGGTGGCAGATAATTTTTCTTTCCTGGGGAGAGAAAAATAAATACAAACATAAATAAATAAATAAATAAATAAATAAATAAATAAAAGTAAAACAAGCATTCTGAAAGTCCTACCTCTGATCATGAAGCTGCCAGTGGTCAAGTATTCTCCGGTAGGCGCAGTCTTGGAAACCTAAACATCAAGAGTTGTGCTCATAAATAATAATGAAGTTCACTGTGTCAAGTTTAGGATTTTTGAAGATGACATTTTAAGCTTCTTGCACCTATTATGATGGAAATGTAAGGAATGGTCTAAAAATCTATTTGAGTGCTGTATTTGATGCATTTGTTTAACTGGTGGAAGAAATATTGGCTTAGTTTTTACTTCAAAAAGATTTTTACTCATTTACTACCGGCCTTGTGAACTCATTCACTGCCAAAGACGGATATAGACGTCAAAGATCAATTTTTACAGGGCAGACATTGATGGCGCATATCAAAAAATAAAAATGTGTTACTTGGAGTAAATCATTAATACTGCCATTTCATGGAAGAATATTTGACTCATTCACTGCCATTGACGGCTATAGACGTCAAAAGTTGATTTTGGAGGTCTATAGTCATCAATAGCAGTTAATTGCTGAATTTGTTTTTATTTTGTTTAAAATTGGAGCTTGTGTTGTGATTGACTGACCTGATGATGGTGGACCCACCATGCGCTGGTGACTATCTTGGCATCCCAGGCGCCGCTGTAGCACACCGACATGGTTCCCGCTTCGGTCAGCGTGCGAGGGGGGATGGGGTTCCCTGGGACGAAGAAAACCACGCGGGACATCAAATGAAGTTGTCAGTCGTAAGCGAAAGCAATGTGAGAGCACTGACCTGAAGGGTTTTTGATGACACAGCTGGTGGCGCCATGAAGGTCAGCGTGGACGTAGATGTCGCCTGGAGACAAGCAAGAGATGGTGATGATGGTTAAAAAAATAAAAAAAATCTGAATGGAAGAAGAATTACCGGCCCGCAGATAGCGCTTGACGATCATCTCGTTTTGCTGCTGATCTCGCCCGGCGATGACGAGGTAGTTCTCCGACGTGATGAACCAAAGGAACTTCTCAAACCTGCAAAAGGAGAGAACCTACCACTGAGAGGACCAAAAAAAAAAGAAAAGTAAAACAGGTGCTGAAGTTGCAACCCACCAGTAGACCTTCCTGGCTTTCTGAATGGTGGTGACCATCTGGACCTCCTTCAAAGTTTGCTGGGTTTTCTTTTCTGCTGATTTCATGGCCTTCAATGAAGTCAGATGAGAATTTTCAATCGTTGCCACACCAAGAAAATTAGAAGGCCATTCTTACCTTATCTGCAGCTTGAATGGTTTTCTGCTCCTTCTTTTCAGCGCTGCGCTTACAGTCATAGTACCTTAGAGCAAACATGTAGAGTTTTAATAACTATTATTTTGTCTCGAATTAACTCAATCGCTGCCATTGACGGCTAAAGACGTCAAATAAAGTAGTGTATGTGACAGATGAAATTTAAAAGAATGTTAATGAAACCGTCTTCTATAGTTGTAGGACAGGCAGGTATTAATGAGGACAGCTGCCACTTGCAAGCATGACAGCGCCATCCAGTGGAGATGATTGTTAATTGCACCCTCGTCCACTGTATTAAACTAGATTGTGTAGGTATTAAAACCTAGTGTTAAACCCCTGATCTGGATTTGTTTTCGTGTTACACTTATATTACTGTGTTGTGTTGAAATTGCAGTGTAACTGTAGAACCACAGACATGATGTTAACTTTAAGTTTAAATAAAAAAAGAAAATATAATTAGAATGAGTGCAGACAGAGAGACCAACAAATGACGGACATGAAAAAAAAAGTCAAAGGGGGAAATCTAAAGAATCTTCTGTTCTGTGCTACACTGTGATTGGTCAGTCAAAATTTGGGGGGCGTGGTTGAACAAAGGTTTCGCTCCTACGTACTTTTTTGCGTTGGCGTAAGCAGACAGGCTGAGATCCACATCCACTAGCATGGGCTTGTTCTTCTGTACCGTCTTGTTGTGACCTTTGTCCTTATTTTTGTTCTTCTTTCCTTTCTCCTTCGTGGCCTCCTTCAAGGCTTCCTCCTCTTCCTCTTCCTGATCCTCATCAGCGATGTAAGGATTTCTGAAATGAAAGCCAAAAGTGTGAGAGGAGACATTTTGTACAGCGTGGATGTATGGATCTCACATTAGAAGCATGGTGATGTGGTTGGTCTGCAGCTTGAGGTCCTTGATGGCGCACGCCACGGGGTCGCCGGCGGCCTGCGCCTCCTTGACCAAGGCGCCGATCTCGGTCCAGTCCACCTGATTGGCCAAGGCGCTGCGGATCACCTGCAGGGCCCGCTCCACCACGGCAAGGTTCATCTCCACTAACTCGCCTTTCACCCGGTCCACTTCCTGTCAAGTGGCCCACACGACAATGAATATCCAGACTCCGAAATGACGCATAATCACGTCTTTGTGATTAATGAGTTGAATGAGTTGAAAGTCCGGCTGGTATAAAAAGCATGAAATGTAGAGCTCCCAAAGTCGAATTCTTCTTCACCTGAACTTGATGCAGGGCCTCCAGCCGCTGCTCGTGGTCCCGCTTGACGTTCTCCAGTTTCTTCAGGGCCTGCTTCTCCTGCTGCAGAGCCTTCATGTCGATCTTCTGGCTCTCCATCTTGGAGAAGAACTCGTCCACCGCCTGACAAGACAACATCGTGAGTACAGTGGACAAAAAAATAAAAAAAAAATGCAAAATGTCTGCATTTACCTTGTTGAAGGACTCAAACTCCAAGTAAGGAGTTTTTAAATGCTGGGCAAAAAGGAATGGGTGGAATTCATCATACCTATTTAGGAAAAAAATATCAGAAATGACAATATTATAAATAAATCAAGCCAATAAATCAATAAAACATGTTTTCTGTATACTATATGATCACATTTAAAAGGAAATAAATCCATGTAATCAAAACTGCATGAGGGATTACTCAACATGTGTGTATATTTCTCATCATGGATCAACTGATTAATTGTTTATAATTTAATTATTAATTAATAAATAATCAACATTTGTTTCCGCCAGAAACAGCCTTAATTTTTTTTAATTTTGGTCTAACCTTAGCTGTTATTACATGTAGTATATGCTTTAAATATAACAACAAATATAACAAAATATATATAAAAAAATAATAAATAAAATGCTTCATTATTGTTTTATATTATGAAATACAATTATAGAATATTTATAAAATATACAAAAATATAGTATAGTATTGTATTGATAATCACGATTTTCACTCATAAAGTAAAAAAAACATTTTATTGGTAGTATTATTAATGTCTTAACCAATTGGTCTCTACATCTATCAAGTGATATTATATTTATTTTGATTTTTTTTAAATAACATTTGACAGCTATTTAATTTTTCTAGCACAATTAATACCTTTAAAAATACTACTTGCATGAGTTTTGGGTTTAGTCATGTGACATTTACAAGCTGCGCCGTGATTGGTCGTTAGCTGAGCCCTGAGCGCAAGCGAAAAATATATTTTCAAAGGTATTGATTCAACATGAAAAACGATTTTGTAATCAAAAGTATTAGACAAAATGTTTGCCTAATAAAAACATTAAAATAAGTCTAGTATATCTTGAACAATATCTTCTTTTGTATTTTTTTGAAAACAACCGCATTCAGAGGCAAATAAAGAATTCTTGCGTCATTTCCGAAAACATCCAAGTTAGCATTCTGACTTACGTGAGGAGCTCTTCGCTGGCTTTCCCTGGCGTTAAACTTGCTTTCTTCTCGCTTTTTTGAACGATGTAGCCCTTCAAAAGAACAAAGCTCACATCGTTGACCCATGACAAATCGAATCCCCCCCGTCTAAAAATGTCCTACTTTGCCGCTAAAATTCTCCGTTTTCTCCATGTACGTCTCGGCCATTTGCAAGGCTTCCAGGATTTGCGGTGCAACTGGAAGCGAAGCGCGCGACGGTGACGTGAAATCCGAAAATGGGACATAAATTTAAGCTTGCGAACGTACCTTGGGAAGCGTCTACTTGACTGTTGATTTTGACCGAGCCCGGCAGTCCGGCTTCTATGAAACAGTGTTCTAAAAGTGTAGCTCCATACGCTGTGGACATTTTAAAAAGTACATTTTAGCATATTTAGGAAGTTAAATGAGTTTGTATAATCGCTTACTGAGGTGAGGGTTCAACACTCTTTTGACTTGCTCTCCGTTAGGTGCTTTGCTGATGATTTCGGTGAGTCTATATTCAAGGAAATAGATTTAAAAAAAATGCAAATATAAGGAAAGAAGGAGTGAGTGGTATCCGGGATCGATGAGATACCGTTGTAATGTGATGAGGGGTTCTGGCGGGCGGGCGTTCTCCACGGGGTAGCGTTCCCTCACGGCGATCTTCACGTCTTCCGCCTCGGCGTTGCGGAAGCGGAGCAGGTTGAGGATGGTGTACTCGTGGTCCGCCAGAATGATGTTACCCTGAAGGATGCGCAATAAATCAAATTTATGACGGATGCTAGATGGACGCCTTACAAGACATGTTGGATACTAATGACTTAACTGTGCCATTTAAAGGGATAGCACACTTATCTAGCCATTTTTTAGCAGTAAAATGTTTGTATTTTGTCTATGTTGAGACAATCGGGGGCCACGTTGACTTTAAAAATTGCATTTGTAAAAAGTTCATATCAAACTTTGTCCTCCAGGCTACGCATAATCAAGTCACTGCGCTTGCTGCGCCATCTAGTGTTGAAATACCTGTCATTACAAGTCATAATGAAACGAAGGTATCATTTACGGCAAACTTTCATTATCGTTACCATTTTAGGCGGGCTAGATTAGTTTAGTTTAACATTTGACCGTATTAAAAAAAATACATCTTTCGGATTGAATGGGTTGTTTTGATAACACTGTTTTTTTTGCATTCGAATTACACATTTAAAAACATTTTTTTTCAATTGCTGTCGACTGAAAATGAGCTCACATGTGGTGAAAGCTCAGATAATGACGAACAAATAAATTAGTGAATGTCACATGACTCACAGGTGAGCCATGATTGGTGCCCAAGACTTCAGCACAGTTAATGTCATTTTCAATAAATAGCAGGTACAAAAATCTGGTTTTAAAGGTATTAATTATACATAAAAAGACGTTTTACTCACCAAGATTATTATAGAAAAAAAAAAAACTTTTTACTGCTAAAAAGACTATAAGTCTTTGGGTTTACCTTAACACTGATGTTAATTCAGTATTCATTATTTTTCTCTGAAGAGTCACTACTTTTTAAAAAAATAAATTACACCTTTAAATAAATGTTTTTGTTTAATTCTTCCATTAAAATTGATTCTATGTCCCACACACTGCTCTGCTGGCTACAGTGTGCATAATAAGTGTTAAAAATGGAAATTTTCTGGGGTCGATCTCAAACCTGAATGGAAATATTGACTCACCCGGTCGTAGAGTTCTACAATGAGGTGGTACGCGGCCTCTTCCGAACCAAACTGGAAGTCGACAATTCTGTCGATGCCGAGCTGCTTTACATGCGCCAGCCGTCGCGTCTTCAGGTGTTTTCGACACTGCAAATACGGTTTGGCATTCAGACACATACCTAATAACGTCGACTTATTTGAATTATTGCTTTGAAAGAAAACACTGATCATAAAACATGGCGGGATTAAATTGGCCTGTTATGGCCCCTTAAACATCAGCCGCAAATAATCGGCCAAATGTACAATACTTGCCGAATATTTGAATTTTTTACCTTTAACCCTAACCATTTACAGCAGTTGTATACAAGCAACATTGGTGTCATTACCATAGCTGTAAAGTCACAGCTTAAACAAATCATAAAATATAAAGTGCATATATATATATATATATATATATATATATATATATATATATATATATATATATATCAAATTTCCAATTAAACAGATACTTGGCTTTCCTTTTTTGGTTTTATTGTCTTGCTAGATCAATATTTATGTAATTGTCAAAAGAAAAATTATGGAAATTAATTTAATCTAAATATATTTGATCGTGACAGCCTTAATAATAACAACAATAATAATAACCCCGTTTAAAAAGCACTTACTTTCATGGCAAAGCCTGAAGGCATCATGTTCTTGGGCCATTCGAAATCTGTGGCGTGGATCCGAATGCCGGATTCAAGAAGGAGAATGGCTTTGCTGTCTGGCCTTTTTCAACAAAGTTACATCAGAAAACACACATTTGAGACTCCCACGTGTATCAACAGGATAAGATGATTTCTAATAACTTATAGAGAACAAGGGGAAGAACTAGATGTTTTTCTACTTCCTCCTTTTGAACATAGAAAATGTCCAGTAATGATTTGTTTCTACTTGTTTTTCAATCCAAGAAGCGATGTCAAAGACAGTGAAGCAGCCTCGGTTCATGTTTCACGCTATTTTCGAAGAAATTCACTGTTTTGAAGCGTGAAATACAAAATAAAACGGAATAAAATAAACTACATTTTGACATTAAGTTTTTTGCACATTGTTTCTTTATGTAAAGACCTAAAAAAGCCTCAAAACGAAAATTTCATCAAGTGGTTCCTTTCTATTAGCCCGTAACAATATATGATACAACTGTAGCTCTCCTTGCCCATATAGGAGGGCATTAACATTTATTTTTATTTTATTCAACTCTTTGTGTGATGAGGCACTTGTATGTCAAGGTAGCATGTAGCGTGCACACACACACACACACACAAACAATGAAATATTTTTACATTTAAAATAATGCAATAATTTGATACTGTCTTGAAGTGTTTGTCGACACAAGTGTTCCGCGATATATAGTTAGGTGTGCTGTTGGAAATTATGCATTTCAATTGATTTATTTTTAAAGTAATGTGCCTTTGTCGGCTGTGAGAATAGTGTGTTGTAGCGTCATGTAATACGCACATTTCACCAATAGGCGGCAGCACAGTACATAGAGAAAAGATCTTAGGTTGTGTAAATTTCATTTCTGTTGATAAACTTTGATTATAGCGATTATATTTTTAATATAGGCAACAGAGCTTCAAACGTATACATTTTCGGCTGGTGTTGTGCCTTGAGATTATTGCAAATAAAAAAAAAACGTGTGTCTTGACTCAAAAAAGTCTGAAAACACCGCCGTAGCAGACTAATATGCAATCAAAATATTAGGCACAGTTTTGAGTAGCATGTAAAGAAAAAAAAAGTTATAGGTCATCACTGACATCATAGCTTTTCGGTCTTTGGTGACGTCACCGGAGAGGCAAAGTACATTAGTCAAGTTAGTAGCAACACGACTCGAGTCATGAGTGCATTTAGAAGGCGTTTCTGCTTACTTTTGTAGCCGAATGAGGTACGTCTTGTTGTCTATGTCGTACACGTTGTTCACTCTCATTCCCAAGTAGCTGTCACGAAAAAATAATATTAAGTTTGAAATGAACAGCGCGTGGACATATGTAAACATTTAGCATGTTGGCTAACAGATCCCTGGTGAGACTTAATCGAACGTCACGTACTTAGCATTAATCTCGGCGATCGCAGCCCTGATGTCCGCTGTGGTGAACCTTGTTTTCATGATTATTAAAAAAAAAGTCTTAGAATAGAAAAAACTGCGTAAATTGTAAGTCTGGCTTGTGCCACAGTCTCATATCACACCGTGGGCAGTGCGCATGCGCAGATTGTCACACCAGTGGGCGTGGACTAGATTTACGCATGCTACGGAAGCCGACGTGGAGTAAGATCAATCGATATTGGTTGTTAAAAAAAAATCTGATGCTCGGCCTCTTTTGATATTCCTGTGCACTCATGATGCACTACTCCAACTGGCTGATTGGCGTTAAAAACAGGGCAAACCTTCGGAATGCGTCTAAGGCGGCGGCGAACAACGAAAGAAGCAACCGCAGCCAGGAGCTCGGTGACAAGGGAGGCGAGCTAGCCGTCACCGCCCACCTCTGGAAAAAGGGTAAGAAAGAACGATTTACCATCAAACGACAACAATAGGGCCTTTTGTGCAAATCTCGAGCATTTTCTCTTCATTTATAAAATATACGCTTAAAAACCGTCGCGTTTGCCTTCCGAGGTGGGAGACT